>NC_044196.1:13414714-13629714 GCF_900880675.1 Sparus aurata | reverse complement strand
CAGTCTGTTCTCCATTAAATCATCATTATCTTCTATATAGTCCTTGAATCAGTTATTCAGGACTTGCTCATTAATTATCAAGTCGTCCCTGATTCATTCTGATCGCTCCTCAGTAACTACTAATAATTTTGTGCATCTTATTGTAACATTGTCGGTATGATATGCAACCAAAAAATACAGAAATATCCCCCGAAACAGTAATCAGCACAGTATAAAACATTTTCAGAGAGCGGTGGAGTGTATCTCCAGCTTGTTAACACCCACCCCTCCCACATTACATAACTTAATTGGCTTCTGAAGTGATCAAAGTTTATTTTATCTCTCTCGTCCTGATGCCAGTATGTTTTCATTGCACACCCGATGAAAAAGGCGAGCCAGTAACTTTATTGGCTTCAAGTTTTTTCCGGTGAAGTATTCCCCTAAAACTTCTGCTGCAAAATGTGTGAACAGTACATTCACACTTCAGGCTCGAGCAGCGAGCGAGAGGAAACTCTAAACTCTATATATCATGTATCAGTGACTCCCCCTGCGTGGGTGATTTGTTCAAGTTTTTCTTTGCAGTGACAAGAAGGCAGAAACGTCTTTAAACAGATTATAGAACATTATTAATTAGCCTGTAGAAGAACAGAATAGCTATCTAGTGTGTGTGTGTGTGCGTGTGTGTGTGTGTGCGTGTGTGTGGCTTCCATCCAAACGCTTCCCTGCAGCTAAATCCAGATTTGAACGATAACCAAATTTCACAAGGAGTCACAGGAAGAGAGAGTCATGATGGGAAGTGATCACTCCAGCTTTTCCGATCCTTTTCCTCTATGTGTGTGTGTGTGTGTGTGTGTGTGAGCTTCAGAGAGAGTTAGGAATTAAAATTCCGCCCAACGAAGTACAAACCAATATTTTTTGAGCAGGCTGCCTTCGCGTGCTCTTATTTTCATAGTCCTAACTGAGGCGTCCTCATCAAGCGACGCCTGTGCACACACAAACACACACACACTTTAACACACGTGCTTTTGCGCAGGACTCCGAGGCATGTGGAGCGCTCACATGAGTCACGCCTGCTCGAGCTCACACAAATAAACAGAAAAAACAACTGTGCAGCCCTCTGGTCACACGAACACATCATTTATTTGTCACATCCTTTTTACTCATATACAGGCATTTCATCAACTCCCTGTACAAGCACACACACACTTGCTGACTCACACCTTCAAACACACTCACTTCCATTATTCTACTGGTTATGTAAATCTATTCCTGAGAAAGGCTGAGCCGGCACAGGCGGCGGCGAAGGCAGAGGTTTCTCGTTTGTACTTCTAATCAGCATGAAATAGCTTGTTAGCTGCTAATCTGATTGCATTCTGACTCAAAAGGCCAAAAACAAATTGATCCAGAAATATCTCCCACCAGCTTCTCGGCTCGCTTCTATTTTGGGGCATTTCAAAACACCTGAAGCCTCTGAGGGAAATGTAAAGGCGGCGGAGAGTGTAAGAGACATGAGATGCTACTTATCGTACGTACGCGGCTTCTGTAGCGGACGCACGGACTGAATCGATAGGACGTACGCGATTTTGCATTATTCTTTTTCATTTTGCTGTCATGATTGTTGTTGACACAGCAAATGAAACGTCTGTTGTCCACCCAGAACAACTTGAATGCTCCTCCTTAAGCAGCCAAGTCTCAATGTGAAAGTCTACTGAAGGGGTGAGGAACATCCTTCTATGAAAGGTATTCCCTCATTTGGTTTTTGAGTTAGTGACTGTCAAACTGCAGACAGAGTTTCGGCAAACGCTCAAGGTGAAAGACTCCTTTTAAGGATTTCTTGTCTATCGGTGAACGTCCACATTGTGCGTCCTGTAGAGAGCCTGCGCACTAGAGACTTCTGTCAGCTAGCTTCCAGTTTAGGATTCCCAAATTCAGTCATGCATCTTTTTTAGACATTCTAAATGATACTGGACCGAATGGATCAAAGTCAAAGTCGTGTTGTGAGTCTGCTTAACAAACTTGCTATTTTACAGCTGCTTATTTGGCAATGTAATCTTATGAAAAAGGTGTTAGCATCATTGGCCTTAGCCAAATCTTCCAGATTAAATGTTTTACAAAGGTAATGATAGTAGTTGAAGTACTGAACAATTTCTGATCTGGTGTCTCTATTGTCAGGACTTTGTCAGTACCATCCAAAATCATTTCAAATGACGACAACAAACTGATTAATGGGACCCTTTTATCATCAAGGTAGACAGAAACAAGTTGGCCAAGGTTTTGTTGGTCGGAAATAGGAAAACTTTGTTCTGTTGCCAAGTCAGTCAACTTCAGCCCTGAGCTTCTGAGATGCAACAGTCGGAAACAACGAAAGGTCTAACCGCCTACAGATTGCAGTCTCCTTCCGCGAGCTGTCTACATTTGCATCTGATCATTCTGAAAGTGCACCTGCATCCGATTGAAGATGAATTCCAGCCTCTCTCTCTTTCCCTCTGACTCACAAACACATGCAAACACACGCACAGCAGCTTCTGGCTGTCACTTCTTGATGCATATATTTTCCCAAAAAGCAAAAAAATAAGCAATCAGATGCCGAGCGATGAAACACACACACACACCTTCTCCCCTCCCCTCATTCGGTCATTCACACACTCAGAGTCAACAGTGCGCTCTGCATAAGGTCGTTAGTTCGGGGATTATCAGTCGGCCTGTTATTTGCACATGTAAAAGGGGTTGTCAATATATTGACCAGACGACTGCACAAGCTGAAATAAATGAGGCATCCTCGGTTACAATAACTCAGGCAGAGGGAGCGCTGGGACTGAAGGCAGATATAATGTGTCAGAGTTCAGCCAAGTGATCTCAGCAGATTCTTTTCAAAAAGCTACCGTCTGAGGGGGGAAAGACTGCAGTGTTGCATAATTTTTACATCCCTTCCAGAGGCTTTGATGGAAAAAGTCTGCTTTAAAGTTTCAAGTGGGATTGTTAGGAAAGGCAGAAGTGAGGCTATTGAGTGTGAGGGTTATTGTGAGCTCACCTCAACAGAGATAAGAGACAAAAGGTGTCCTTCATGTCATTTATACACTGAAAGACCAAAAAAAATACGAAGTGACACCAGGAGACAAATGAGCAGAGGGTCCACAGGTCACCTGTCATTTTTAATCTTCATCCTCTGAAGGGGGTTTTGAGGTAACTGTGTTTTTTCCATTCAGAACAAGCCAATTGCTGGAATAAATGTTAGCTAAGAACGCTTCTGCTTAAGCACAGATAAGTTAAAACTTGACGTTTCTTTATGACGCAACTTGACGTTTGTGTAGGTTGAATTTTCAATTTCTCACTTGTCACAGCGTTGTACTTATGTGCTGGTTAGGTTTAGGCACAAAACTCACTTGGTTGGGATTAGGAATGGCTTCAATTACCACAAAAACAGCTGTAAATCACCTCCATCTTTGGATGTAAAAGTCAGCTAATGAGCATATAAAGTGAACATGATATGCCAAGTTCTGTACAAATGTTAAACAAACTGGCCAAAAGTTTTCTTAACTTATGTAACTTAAAAGCTTAAATGACACCGGGTGCTCAGCCAGAAGTTTTTAACACATACATTTCCTCGTTCTTAAAGAGAGACTGTAGTTTCGCCAGACATCAGCCTCCGGTCCTGATGAATCACATCCTCTGTCAATTTCCATAATTCTCTCCCTCAACTTTCAATCGGCACAGCATCGTCCTGATTGACTCATTTTTCAAATGCAAATGGTCTCGGAGCTGCTCTGTAAATGAGGAAATAATAGATGATTTTCTCCATTTGAGCTATAGCGAGACTCTAAAGGTCTTTCAAGGTTCTGGGTCATAACGGGTACGAAACAAAAAAAACATTCTTCTGAATGTGGAAGTGATATTGAAAGTCTCATGTTTGACAGGAAGTTCAGCTTTTTGACTAATTAGGCTTAGACTCACCTCAATCCTGATCTGATTAACCAAACCGTAACCCTGTCAGCATGTCTAATCAATCTTACAAACTTTATTAAAATCCCCCAGAAAGGAGCTGCTGAGCCCTGACAAGCAGCAATGAGCCGCAGTAGGTCTGAAGGAAGGTCGGAGCATCCAGGTACACACTGAGACTGCCCACTCTTTTAATCACACTGTCAAGTCAAATGTTGGTACATTTTTATACAGCCCAATATCATAAATCCTAACTTTTCCTCAAGGTGCTTCACAATCCGTACAGCATTCACACAGAATGAGCTGTTGTGGTGATTCGTGACTGACTGGAACAATAATTCTTAATTCTTAAGCGACCTTGGGCTCTTACAAGTCAGAAGTGGGTGTCATAGCTAACATTTATTCCCGTGGCTGGGTTGTGTAAACAGTTTTGTCTGATTGTAGCAGAGAATCAAATCTGTTGGCATTAAGACTAACTTTACAGAAATAGCTAATCGTCTCGCTGATGGTCTCGTTTGCTGATGTAGGTCATAGAGGTCATCTCTATAATAAAATTAGATCGTTTCATAACCAGATGAAACGTCTTTGTAGCTGCTTAAGCTGTCCAATTTGATTTTTTCTAATCTGTTTTCATAACATTAAGCTTCATAAAAGCGTGGTGGTTATCGTTCCTGAGTCAGAATTGGCGAGTCAGCCAGGATGACTCGTCGCATTTCATCAAGACATAAGAAGACAAGCGTCACCAGTCGACAGCTGCCTTCGTCATGATGCTGTGGGTCTTTGAGTGGATGTAACCGACCTTTTGTTTTCTGTCAATGGGAGTACGAGAGAAATAACACGATGCTCAGAATAAAATATGAGACAGAGGGATTCAGCTCTGGATAAATTGCACACCGCAGTCCACTTCACTTTGCATCCAACTCACACACAAAGGAGGAGACCTGGCCTATTCATCGCTTACCTCCAATCAATATTCTCCCTCGGTCCCCGTCCATCTGATTGAGAGGGATGAGAGGGTTTCATGTGATTGCATCAGTTAATCAGTATCATTGCAGCCAGTCTGGCTGCTGCATATCAACCTCTCCTCACCCGTCACAGCCTGCACCTGTCAATCTATTCTTACCTCCAATTTACATACTTCTACTCTTTTCATACCCATCGCAGCCTGTCCCTCATTAGGTGTGAGGGCACATCAAAATCAGAACTTTTTAATGTCTTCAGTCTTTTATCTTGACCTCATGAGGCATATACATGCATACTGTGATGTGTACTTAATATGGATGGGGCTCCTGTGTCTACTCTTTGCATTGTATGTAAGCTTATGAGAAAATGAGACTACTTCTCACTTGATTTATTAACTCCGTGAACAGTTTCCTAATGAGTCTATGGTCTCAATCTCTAGTTTCAAGTGCTCTTCATCATAACATGATGTTCAGTTTGCATATTTGGGTTCGTTTCAAAGTAAAATAAGCAAAGGAAGGTATTCTTTAGGGCTTGTCTACCTTGTGATTGACGAATCGCAATCAAGGCATGTCCTCAAGTTCTCAGTCAGATCCAATCGGGATAAAACTATCCACCTCCACCCCCTTGACCAAATATGATCACATGGAGCTCCGGTCATTTCTATTAAAGCTGCTAAGTAGCGCATCAAGCCAAAAAGTTAGACTTGCCAGGTATGAAAACAACCGAATCTTCCACATTGTGCACCCCATAGAGCGTGTGCATAAGAGACTTCCATTCACTGACCCAGCTAACTTTCGGTTTAGCGCCGGGCTAACTTGAATAGAAATAAAATGTTTAAATCATGTAGCTCTTCTAGCCTAGACTTTCCAAATGTTATCAGCCCGAATCACTCAAGTAATGAGTCAAAAAGTTTGTCTGTATTCTGTTTTATTATCATGAAACAAGCTTTTATTATATCAGAATGACATTTACTGATTCTGTCATCTTTGGCCCTTCCATATTGAGTATTAGAAACTCGTCATCATGTAAAACACTTTCATTAAAAACATGAACAGTAGGAACACGATAAACTTTTGTTTTCCTGTTGAGAGCTCCTCTCAGCTCGCTCTCCGGGGCCGTCACGGCATGACTAACACCATGCTAGCAACTGCTGCTTTTCACACCAAAAAAAATATTGATTCTGCTGCGTAATATTTCATGATTGCGTGCCAGGTAAGACCTGAGCTTTTAATCTGTGTGTTTGAAATGCATTTGGAAAATATGTGGGTGTGTTTGCCTCTCTCTCTCTCTTTGTACAGATCAGAAGCTTGAAAGACGCATCTCTTTGCAATCCAGTAAATGGTGACATTCACTTGTTTTTAGCTGGAGGGTAACAAGTTATGAGAAGGTAGTAAGAAAGACATTTTTTAAAGACACGTTCTAAGCTTCACTGCTATGAGTTGTTGAATCTGAACTGGCTTTAGAGAGTTTCTTTTGACTTTTGGGGCTTTTTGGAAAAAAAGGGAAAGGAGTAGAGCCTGAGTATGACGTTTGAGTAGCTTTAACAATCATAAAATGTTTGTTTTAAGGCCCTGCACATCCATCAAAAGGTGTCACATATCGCTTATTCTACATTCAGACTGTCTATCTGCTGTTTGTTGTGGGCAGGTTGTGTCCAATTGGTTTATCAGAGCTTTTGTGCTGGAAAAAAAAGCTGTGTCTGGTTTCAGGATTGATGACAGCATTGTGACTGAACCAAAACAGTTATGTTGTCAGCAGTTAAAACCAAAACAATGAGCTGAAAGATGCTAAATCTCTCCGCAAAGCATAGGGAAACTACAGAGTTGGTTTCTTCTCCAGGGGTCCGTTTCACAAAGCAGGTTTAGTGAAAACTCTGAGTCTGTTAACCCTGAAATGAGGGAAACTCTGAGTTTTCCGTTTCACAAAGGGAGGTAACTCAAACCAGAGAAAGAGGGGTAACTCCAGCCTGTTTCACAGAGAGAGGTAACTTAAGCTCTCGGTCAGTTACCACGGTAACATACTCTGTGAAACTAACCTGGTCGGGACCAGGTTTTTCTCAACAAACCTTGAGTTTCTCTCAGTCTCCGCCCTCTTTCAGCCACACACGCTATTTGATTTCCTCATTCATTCAGTCAGCAGGCGAGTTTTGGCGTAGTATAGTTCTGCCGTTTGTTTTTTGAGAAAATCATTGCAAAAATCAGTCAGTAGGCCTACATTAGAAGTTATATTAGGTGGCGACTATTTTCACTACCATTGCATGTCCTTTTGATAATGATCCCGTGGATGAAGGTGCAGCATTACTGCGCAGAGAATTAAATATTCGTCGGGAGATGATTATCAGACCGTACATAGATGTTCTTGCATTTCCAGACAATTATCTTTTTGAGCGGTACCGTTTCACGTCACAGTCCATCATTTACATACACAACCTAATCCGTCCTTACATTTCCAACATTACCAACCGAAGTCATGCTCTCACATCCCAGCAGATATTGTGTGTTGCGCTGCGTTTTTTTTTTGCAAATGGGAGTTTTTTATACAACGTCAGAGATGCAGAGCACTTGAGCAAGGCAACTGTATGCAGAGCGGTCAGAAAAGTGTGCCTCGCCCTGAAACGGCTACTACCCATTTTTATCATTTTCAGCTCCTCTGCCTCCGTTAGAGGTGGCGGTGCTGGGCCACCACCCGTTGTACGGGCATCTGCTTTCTTTCTGTTGGCTGAGTAGAAGTCTGTGTTAGTTTAAATAGGCTTGATTATTTAACAGAACATGATATAGATGAGAAGACATTTATGTGTGTGAAAACAGCATTATGTTGGGGATAAAACAACTGTACAGTCAAACAGCCACTTAATATTTACTTTACAATGTAAAACATGATCAAAATGAGTTACCCCCATGAGATTATGCCGAGGTCTTACCTGTTTGAACAATGTTTTTATGTTTCAACTTAAGCTGCAGCCAAGTGCGCTTCTCAGCCAGGGTTGCACCTAAATTAAATAAATTAATAGGCTACCACTCAAGCAGTTTCCCCCTGTAATATTATTGTGATTGCAAAGGACTACATTTAAAATTACGCATTGACCCGAGCACCAATGTTCTCCCACGCCTTCTCCCTCTCTTTTGCTGCTGCAGCGGTTTTACACTTCCTTCTAAAAACGTGCTCAAACTCACCGTATGAGCGCATTAATATTTCCAATTCCAGTGGGGTGAAAAACGTAGCCCTCCTCTTCCCCGTTGCCATGGTGACTCGTCGAATCAGGGCTCCATTGATGCTGTCTTTTTATACTTGTGGTGCACGTGCTTAACTCCAGGTTAAACTACTCCGAGTTGATCAAACTAACTCAAATCTGCTGTTCTGGAACCGAAAACTCAGAGTTTCCTATCTCAGAGTAGATCAACTCAGAGTTCAGGGTTAGACTCAGAGTTTGTTGAACCTGCTTTGTGAAACGGACCCCAGGTCGCTTCTATGACTTTGACATACTGCCTGGTCATTTGATCCATGTTTTAATATATATATAAAAAAGCCAGGATTAGTGCAGCTTTAAACTAACATATTTAGAAAACGAAAAACACTGTAAACGCACATTTTGCAAAATCATGAGCAGCATTGCACAGAAAATGAAAAACTGAAGGGTGCAAATTCCCTCATAAGCCAGCTGTCACACACACACACACACACACACACACACACACAATTAACCTGGCAGGGAAGTGCACCTCATCTCCCCTGGCCTGCAGGATCAATCAGGTGAAAAATTACATGCACTGTTTCAAGTGTGTCTGAGCACTCATCAGGTGTGTGTGTGCGTGTGTGTGTGTGTGTGTATGTGTGTGTGTGTGTGTGTGTGTGTGTCCACTCTGATTGTCACGTGGCTTTGTATATTTGAACATCAAACTGTCCTCAAAAGCCCTTCAAGGTTCAAAAACTTCCTCGCTAACGAAGCCCTAATCGGGGCCAGATGTGCCTTATGTTTAATTTCCTCTAAACTTTTTTTTTCTTTAATTTCTAATTTTCAAATATTCACACATGAATGCGACTAACAGTCCCCAACAGGCCGTTGTACGTATATAATTCTTGACAAATCCACACTCCAATATGTTCTGGGTGGCTGATCGGGAAGCTAACTCGCGGGCAGCCTGAAGCGACAGAAGCGTTCTCATTGTTATTCCGCGACTGTGATGGTGTTTTCATTTTCTTTAGTCTCTGCGGTGCAAGTCGTGTTTTTGTGGACGTTCCTCACACTGCAGCCGACAGAGGACAACACAAAGATGACATCCTCCTGAGAATAAAGCTGATTTATTTCCCTGATGTAGAAGCACTTTTTGTGTGTCAATGAACAATGCTCCTCATTTGGATGATACTGTTTTGTTTTTTCCCATATGTTTCAGTCCAGAGGCTGAGAAGAGAAACATTATGATTATTGAAAGAGTTCACCCATCACTTCTGAGAGTCCCTGTCCTCCATGATGTGTCTCATTTCTGTGTTTTTGGGTTTTTTTTAAATAAGAGAGAAAAACGAAGCTCAAAGGAGAGAAAACGAGACAGGAATGTGAACGTACCTGAAATATATCTTTCAACGGGAGAAACAAAGCTCATTGAAGGTTTTCTTTTCATCGCTGTCTGAGTGAAGAGCCGAGTCTCGGGGAACAGCAACCCTGCAAGAAAGTCACACAATAAAAAGCCAATTATGAGCAAGAACACTGCAGCGGTTAACAGAGCGACACAATGAAATGTGTCCATGATTACTGGCAGAACTTGGATATAAAAATGACGATCATTATGTGAAAAAAGAGTGAAGGAGTGCTCCATAGCAAGCCAAGAGTGCATAAAATGTAACAGAAACACAGAAACAGCAATAAAAGACTAACAGTACAAATGTATGGATGACTTAAACTGCCCAAATCAAAAATAAATAAGGAAATAAATAAATGGATCAATTTATTAGTTAATGCGCACTAAAGTTAAATTTAGACAAATCGTAAAATGTGACAAACTAGCTGTTCATTACTTTTGTTTCGTCTTTAAATTTCCAGTTTAGCAAGAAATGTAAAAAGAAAATGCACTTCAGAAGTAAACTAATAAATAAAATGAAAAAAGTAGATAAATAGGGGAATCAGTCAAAGGTAAATAGAAAATTAAATGAAAAATATCATTTTATTTCAGATTTTATAAATTATCGCATGCCTATATTTCTTTTTTGGTGCATATAACAGCCTTTCAATTTATTAACTGAGACGTGCATATATTTATTTATGTTTTTATTTATTTATTTTTTTAAATACATTTAAGATAAACAGGGAAATGCAAAGGGAAGAATTAAAGAATACGTGAATACAATGAATCAATTAATAACTATAGTGTAGGGGGTAAATAAATAGTGTAATCAATGCAAAGATAAATAAATACAGAAGAAAAAACTAAATTATACCTTTGTCACATTTTGTAAATTAAAAGTATTTTGAGACTTCTTAACTTTTGTTTATTTCTGATTTGTGCAGTTTTTGTCAGTTTTCAGTCTCCATGTAATCTAACTAGACGACTAGAAACAGATGAAATCAGGGAATGAGCTTTTAAACTTAAATCTAAAAGAAGCTACTGACTCAGCCTGCTGAATCACCTCGGGCGGGGTGTTTCTTGAGCCTCGGGGCTCTAACTTCAAAAAGCTCTGTCCCCCTTTACTCCTCAGTCGAGAGCCTGGAACAGATAAGAAGCTCCTGCCAGAGGATCTCAAAGAGCGAGCTGGGTCGCTCTGGGATTAAAGATGGGAGATATACCGAGGAGCTGCGCTAATTAAGAGAAACCTTAAATCGATGCTAAAAACATGCTGGAACCAGGGTCATGTTTACTCTGGTAAGAGGGATTTTCTGTTCTTGCAGCCGTGTCATTACGCTGAACTCTGTCTGAGTTTCAGGTGAGTTTCATGGCTCCTCTGGGTTGATTGCAGTAGATTGAGATCCCCTGTGTGCAGAGTGAGGACCCTGACTGCTGATTAATGATCGATTTCAGTTTCATTATCCCCTAAAGAGGCATGTGTCTGATTATTATAGAACTATTTGTGACCACTATACCGGACCACTATGTGACCATTGGCATTCCCCTTAAATATATACATATTTCCTGGTTTGTATATTTATGTGGTTTTAGGCTGATTTTATGGCATCTTCCTGACAGTACAAGTCAAACCAAACCAGGGCTTAAACACAAGTGAATATACTATCAAACAAGTGCCAAAACACCTGTGATTATATAACCAAATCGGGGTTGAAATACCAGACAGATGCTGTGTCTCAATTCAGGGTCTGCATCCTTCAGAGGAGCATTTGAAGGCCAATTATGTCACAACACTGCTCGAAGGATGTCCCAATCCGAGGGCTCCTCCAGATGAAGCCCAAACATGCAGTCTTCTTTTCACTCTTTTTGAAGGAAAACTTTCGTGGGCCTGGGTGTCAGAAATGGTGATGGTAGGGTGTCGCATCCAGGAAATGCTCCATAGGCTCGGTTCCCATTTAACAACCGTTGACAGGGTTAACAATGTCTCGCCCAAGGACTCACCTTCAAAGGTCCTTCGAAGGATGCAGAGCCTGAATTGAGACACAGCAAATATCAGCCCAGAGCAGACAAAAATTGTTGCCTAAAATGGATTAAACCACCACTGAATACCGGACAAATACACCGGAGAACATTGGGCCAAGATGGGACTAAAATACATTTAAATAACGGTCTAAAACTGCACTGAAACATCACTGTTTATTGAACCAGAACAGAGCTAAAAACTTGACTGAAAAACAAGTGAATTATAAACTAAAACAGAGGTTGAAATGGGGTCAAAGTACCCAACAATATTAAACCAGAGATGGGCTACAAAAAGCAGAGAATAAGAGCTGAGACACTGGCGAATATAGGACTCATAACTGCCCCGAGTACCGGAGCAGGACCAGGAAACACAGACACCTCACTTTAAATCATTTCGAGCAGCAGCACACTGCGGAGCTCGCTGCAGCTCCGTCTCAGAGCTGAGTCACTGTTTCTGTGTAATGACTCACGGTGAAGTTAAGATGCTGCCATTGTTAGTGAGCCTGTGTTGAACCTCTGCACCTCATCACTGTTACACAACCGACTGTGGCTAGTCATCAGTAATCTGTGGCTCTTTGTCCTTTACACAGGTATAAAAACTAGCGATCGATGATTTCTTTTGTCTTTTGTTACTTTATCTCGTACTGTTTTGTCTCATAGTTTTTGAGCTGTAGAAACGTGATTTCTTTGTTTCTTTTCCCGCGATTTAATGCACATTGTTACTGAAATTTCACACTAAAGCATCTTTTAATGTCTTTGTTGTTTGACTGTCAGATGTTTTGCAGACATGGAAACTAAAACTATTAATTAACTCAACTAACCTTTAATGGTATTTACAACCCAAAGTGCTCTACTAAAACAGGATTTAAATCACATTCATATCGATAACTAGAACAAAAATTAAATAAAATCTGTCACCATAAAACATTAAAAAAAAAACCTTAACCAATAAATTCCAGCCAAATACACAGTACACAATGCAATGAAATTGCGTTGCTTTCCCCAAGAAACAACAACAATACCAAATGCTACATGTGAAAGTGTGATTATTATTATCATAATTTACATGAGGAGTGACCTTCGTGTTTGCTACATCAAGTAAAATACCCAAAATATTCGCAGGAATAAGCAAATAATTAAAGATCTATAGAAATGATTTTGCGTTTGTCATTTCAATTATGTTAGGCCACAGATGGACTTCTAGGAAGACCGTCACAGCATTCTGGATTGAGTTGTTGAAGAAGTTGGCGACACCAAACCACCATTCTGCGCCATGCGTTGTATAAATATAACGTGGAGAAAATTACATTATGGCCTTTCTCTTCATTCATTATGATACAGTCCTGGTCTTTTTAGCCTGAAATAACTCCCCAGGGGTGTTGCCAAGATGGCTGTCAAGCAGTGTAACGTTACAAAAGTAAAGTTCCCAAAAAAATACAGTAAAACTTTTTTGAGACTCGTTGCAAGTTGGTAATATTGTCCGGACGGCATGTTGACAACTGTACAAGTACCTTTTGATGAACTGACTCTACCGTCATTTTGTAGCCTTCTTCACGGCCCACAGTCTGTAACTCAGGAATAACGGGAGCGACAGACGCAATATGATGTTAACAAACTAGGCAGAGGCAGACAGTGTTAAGCACAGCTGTTTCAATGGAAACAGTACAAAACGTGCCGAGTATATGATATTCAAAAAAGCAGCTAATGAACCTGTAAACTACGAGTTTACTTATTAACAGATTACTTGAATAACAGATTGTTGTTAGCCCCTAAAAATGCCTACAGCGACTTTGGTAGTATCATCCCAAATTTAAAGCCACGTTAAAAAGATCGATCTTTTCAGTGTTTGCAGCAGAGCTACTGTCAGGAGATCCAGCCTCACTGCAGAAGCAGATAAGTACTGAGGGGGAGAGCAGCAGCTGTAGCGGTACTTGTTCTTCCATGACCATCAATCCTAGTAGCAGCGGTCGTAACAGCCGCGGTAGCAGCTGAATCATTCAGTCGTGGATCACTTCCTATTCCCTTAACTCTTCCTCCAGAAACATGAACCCTGAAGAGGCTGTAGGCATCTGCATTGTCGAGTTTCCTACTTTTTCTTCGTAGCAGAATAAAAAAAAATATATATATCTGACTAAGCAGTGAGTCACTGTTATGGCCTGCTCTGTGTGGATATCAGATCTTCATATTTGCCTTTTAACCCTCCTGACTGAACTCTCCTCTACCTCCATCTTTGTTCCCCCATTTTCACGTCTCTGTTTTCTTAGCACGTCGTCTCGCTCACGTTGTGGGGGCCAGCGGCTTTATGGGGACCTGCATCTTAACTGACTTTAAATGAGCTCTAGAGACTTCCCGCGATGTGTATGCATGTGTGTGTGAAACACTTAGGGCTGCTGAAGCAAACAAATGCCAGTTCGGGACTGTCGCAGAGGCTGCAAAGCGGAAGATTAAAGCAATTTACTCTTGTGTCTCTCAACCACACTTGATCTCTCTCTTTTCTCACATGCACACACAAATGCAACAAACACACAGCTCTATACGCATTTTTTTACTGACTAGGTCTTCTTTTGTTTGGTCATAAATCATATTGATGCATATTGTCTTCACAGTGCGGTGAGCACAGGAAAAAGTTTTTTAGGTGGTTGAGACGGCTCCGAAATGAGAATTCAGGATGAGGCGCTTTCTCACATTAACACACACACACACACACACACACACACACACACACACAGTCTTAATGTGCAGGAAAGCCTCTGTAGTGAAGTGAAGGGAAAACAGTGCAGCTGATTCTCGGCTCCACGCTGTCACACTGACTCGACACCAACTTTGTCCGTCTCAACTTTTATTTTCTCGACTTAATGCAGACTTTTGGCAATGCAAACAACCCATAAAATATCCATTTACATGTGGACTAGGCCCATTTGAAACGTTGTTACCCCCCTCAAACTGCAGAACAGACTATAATAATGGCGCTAGATCAACCAGATTATAAAGTTTGTCAGGCAACGAGTAATTTGTGACAAACCACTGTTTTTTCTGCCTCTGCAAAAGAATCTGGAAGTTCCCCTTCCATTGCAGCTCTCAGCCAGCCTTCGATGTGTGATTGACGGCTTCATTAATTAGCTATGGGTATTTGTATGCATCGGGCAGTTCAGCCGGTGGAAGTACTGCCCTTCCATCCTGGTTGCCCTTCACTTCTGTCTGAGCTGATGAATGTCTGACTTGATGTCTTTGTTATTGATTGAAAAGAATAAAGGCATGTGGTTTCCTTAAAAATCTGCCAAACGCTTATACAATTACGTCGTCTTGAGGAATTTTACGATGTTTGTCATGTTGACAGAACTCATAATTATAGGAGTGACATTTTGGTCTCCATGCATGGCCGCAAGGAGAATCCCAAATTCTTGAATACAGCCTTTAAAGAAGAGCAAAACTCTGTATTCAAACTGAGTCCATCTCATGTTGTATTCTAGTCTCGTCTTGGAAAATAAGACTACAGCTTCATCATTTTTTTGACAGTCATATTGGAAAAATAAGAGCAAGGCTTGGCTTGAAAGAGTGAATCTCTGAATGAATTAATCCATCACATCTTCCTCCTCAAACGTTTCACTCTACTGCTCTTTCTTTTTTTAGCCACTCTGGCACCATGGAAAGGTTCTCATCCAAAGTAGACTGTGGTTAGGTTTGGCTTTGGTTAAGGTGAGGATAAGATCTTGATGTTGGTGAAAGTGTTACATTTCCCTGAAAACATTTGCAAAGCTAAGTAAGTTTCTGCAAAACCGCAGATACGTTAAAGGCTGTGCTTCTGCTCTGGTTGGGTCTCTGGTCTTTACTTGGTCAGGAAAACCTCATAGTTTGGCAATGGAGATGTCGCCAGGTCTCTTAGAAAAGCAAAAAAACACTTGGATCGATACAAAAACTGCTGAAAAAGTTCCTGGTGTCATCTAAAAAACACGCTTTTGATGCCACAATAGCAGCTAGAAATGTTTCCAGGTCTCTTAAAAATGCACAAGGTATTATCACCACAAAAACGGCTGTATAAATGTTAACCCTAAATATAAGCATGCTAAACCAATGAACAAAGATGTTGACCATTGTATTCGGTAGACTTGTAGACCACTTTTTTGTGGTCTTGGTCTTGTCACGGCCTCGAGAGTCTTTGGTCTCGGTCTTGTCTCGGTCTCGGGTCTCTCGGTCTCGCAATGTCTCGGACTGGCCGAGTGATCTCGAAGGGATTTGTAACCTGGCAATATCCAGGCAGGCAAAGTTTTTTTTTTTGACATCATTATACGCCCCCTTCAAGTGGTACCAATTACATGCATTTTGTGACACAGACGGCGTTGGCGCTCGTCCTCTCGTGGCCCTATGAGGCTATCATGCCACTACAGCTGCAGAATGGTTTAGGCTACAGATTCTGTAGAGAACAACATCAGACATTATAGAGTAGAAGTGTATTTTCTGTTAAGATTGGTTTCATTTCTTATCAACAATACACACGAGTTAGTTGGCTGACAGGAGGAGCAGGCATAGTGCTGCAGTTATGCAAAAAGATGAAGTCAAATACAGAGATGATCTGTTAATGTGTCATACTGGATTGGATTTAGGTTTCATAATGCAAAGACCTGATGTTTAGACTGTACACTTCATTTTCATATCACTTGCGTTCACACACAAGACATGCACTGTCTCTGTATTATTGTGCCTGTAGTTGAAATAATACAATCCCATATTTATACTAAGCAGCTGAACCCAGTATGGTGCTTATGTTCTACAACTTGTGCAAAATGGCAAAAAACTAGGGGTTTTTTTGGTCTCGGTCTCGGTCTTGAGCTGAATTAGTCTTGGTCTTGACTTGGTCTGTCTTGGTCTTGATACTCTCTGGTCTTGGTAGTGTCTTGGTCTCGGTTTAGGCGGTCTTGACTACAAGTCTAGTATTCGGCCTGTTGGCATTGTCATTGTGAGCATGCTGACATGCTGATGTTAGCATTTTAAGCAAAAGCGAAACAAAAAGATAAGATGACACCATCAAAGTCTCAAATTAACTAAATGAAGCAGAGAAGAGGTTATATTGATCAAAAATGGTAATTTTGAATCTTTCCCCTCTGTTCAGCTTGAGATATTAAGATTCTTCACATGTTACAGGAGGCTAGGAGGAGACGGAGGTTGGAGGAAAATGTAAGTAGAAGAGATTTCATGTCCTTGAAGGAACTTTGAGGAGAGTTTGTGTGAAAGAAGAAGAATAAATCCTTGTTCACAGTCTACATCTCTCAGTCTAATCAGGTCTTCTGTTGCTGGATATTTAGTTTTTTCATGCAATCTTTCCTACTTTGGGATATTTCAAGCTTCTCTCTCACGCCTCAGTTTCCTGTATTCTTCATTCCTCCCTCATTTCTCTTTATCATTCTATTGTATATCCTTTATTTCTATTTTTATTCCCTTTCTTCATCCGTCTTCTTTTTATCCGTTCTCCATACTACAGTTTTATTACCCCATTTCCCCACCACTTTCCTTTTCCACTTTATCTCCCTATCATTCTTCCCCACTCCCACAAATTATCCTGCTCCTCCCTCCTTTTTATTCTTGCTCTTCTTTTTCCCCATCCCCTGGATTTATCACCTCATACCTCCATGCAGTAAAACAAATTTGACACCACATGGGTCGTTCGACGGGGATGGGATTATCTTCATGTTAATGGAGGGTGGAGAAAGGAAAACCTCCGGGAGGGTCTTTCAATTTAGCATGAAAGAAGATGAGATGATATCATTCCTCCCAGATTTCTGTGGAATCTGTCTCATGTTTCTAAGTTGCATTTCATATGAGATAAGACCGACCGCTTCAGGGACGATTTAAAGCATTCAGAAGAAATTGGCTCATGTTAGGTGTTTCATCCGAATCCCATCTGTAAAATCCTCCCAACTGTAGATAAATGACTGTAATAGTGGATATTCTTTGACCCCAGCTGGTTCCTGTTAAATAGACGTATTACATCATCAACAGAGGAAGTGGATGCTTTGAAACTACAGCAGACAGTAAACCTGAACACCAACATATTACAGGTCAACCCAGCAACATTAACGAGAGTCAACAACAGGAAGGAGGTGAAGAGGGAGAGAACGTCCCCAGACTCCCTTAAAAAAAACACTCAATTTTGTGAGTTGTTGCATCAGGAGAACCTTTAGAAACTAGACAGCCACAGTGCACTACTTATCTCCAAAATGTCAACTTTTAATGAGGTAAGAAAACTTTTTCAGCTTTGGCGATTAATTTCTCAGGCAATTCAGTGGCTTCGTAAATTGTTTGTTTGGTTTGAGAAGTTGAGGAATTGTCTGAAATCATGACGGAGCGAACGGTCTCGGCTTGTGATACAAACTGGTCCTCTGGCAATGTGAAAAGAGTTAATTGAGATAATTGTTAGTGTGTTTAAATAAAACCTATACATCTAAATTTGAGCGCAGGTGTTTTAATTTTTTGCTCCAATTTTGGTCTCCACCATTTCCTGAGCTAAATATGCGTCTGTTAAGCTGCTAAATAGCTCCAATATGTTCACCAGCTAGTCACTTCATTACTTCATCTGTCTGCTGTTAATGTGTTTATTAGCATTTAAACCAAAATGTGAGGTTGTGGGCCTCGAAACCAAGACAAACAGCTGAAAGACACTAAAATCCCTCAGCAGATTCATATGAGTGATCCCTCTAACGTCATTTTACCTATTGCCAATATAGAAATAGTGATCATTGCAGCCTTTTTCACACGAATCTTCATATACATAAGTATGAATTTCCTGATATTACAGTTCAAACCTCTTTTGAAACTTTATATTAAACCATTTCATGTTTATTCCTCCTCCTCTAACCTGTGGATTTCAGTTAAATCCCTCCTCCACAGCAGGTTTTTCTCTCATCACAAGCTGCTCTCTTTATCCCACGTTACAGAGACTTGACATTTCCGTTCTGTTTCATGGTAAACGGCTGCTATCAGCGTGAATGTATCTATAAGAAATGTCAGTTCGAGTGGGAAATTAAATTCTGGATTAAGGATTTATTCCTTTTCTTCTCCCTTCATTCATCCCACGTCTT
This sequence comes from Sparus aurata, assembly GCF_900880675.1. Lineage (NCBI taxonomy): Eukaryota > Metazoa > Chordata > Actinopteri > Spariformes > Sparidae > Sparus > Sparus aurata. Next base: position 13,611,188 of record NC_044196.1, on the reverse strand, counting down.
CATCCTGTAATCTTCTCCTCCTCCTTCTAAAGACGGCTGGAATCATCCTCTTCCTCTACAGGAAAGGTTTTCTTCTTCATCAAAACTGTCAATCTCGTCGCCTCCATCGTGTCCCTCTCTGCCTTCCGTGAGAAAAATAAGCTTCCTATCAGAGTCTTTTATTTTATTGTAAGGAATTAAATACATGAGCGCACAATTACAGAGACTTTACTTGATAATTCCTCAATGATTCCCTAAATATCTACAACCCTATTATAATGATCCTCCCTCTTAAACCCTAAAATGAAGGATGATTTCTTCCTCCAGCCATGAGTTTGGTGTGGAGACACTCACAGAGTGCAGAGGACGTTTCATCTGATTTGTTTTCTATCTGAGAAAAGAACTCATGCGTGAGAGAACAAAGGAAATGTCCAGGAGAAATTTGTCTTCTTGTGTGAGACACTTTTTCTTTTTCTTTCTTTTAAGATGAAAAAATCATGTGTGGATGAACAGTGTGGACATTCAAAAGAAAGACTTTTACTGTGAAAGGAAGCAAAAAAATTCTATAAAAAATACATTCCAGTTTTTATTATAACGTGTGAAAGTTTCAGAAAGTTACAGAAAAAAGTTTTAGCAGGAAAAAGTAATATTTAACTTGTTATATTGGTGATAACTGAAATGTCCATGGAAAGTTTGTGTCCCTGCATCTTCCATTCACACTCTCAGAAAAGAAAAAGTCATGAGAATTTTTTTTTTTTCATATGTGATACATATCTAAAAGTTTTCGCAGGAGAAAAGAAAATTTCAGTTTTTAAACACGTGATATGAGGAAGGGTTGTGTCCTTGCATCTTTCATTTGAGACCGTTTTGGGAAAACAAAAGGTTTTTTTCATACATGAAACCAAGTGGGGAAAAAAAAATGTTTCCATGAGTAAAAGTTTTGTTTGTTTGTTTGTTTGTTTGTTTGTTTAGAGAAGAAAAATGATGTGCCTACTCAACTGAAGAAAAAAAGTTTTGGCAAGAAAAAAGAATATTTCTGTTATTATACACATGATCTGAGGAAAGTTTGTGTCCCGCCATCTTTCATTCGAACACCCTTCTATTTTTTTTTTTTACTTAGTTTCACACAAATAGGAAAAAACATCTTCTGACATTTTTTTCACGGAAAGAGAAAAAAAGAAACAACTCAGATTGTCCTGTCGAAACTTTCTTCTCTGCCACTTCTCATGTCATAAACACCGGAGAGAAAACTGTGGAAAATGGATCACCAGTAAAATAAATTTCCTCACTGGACCCTGTGGGCTTCCGTACACATGAACAGCAAAGTTCTGACGCTGATCAGGATGAATGCAGAAACCCAGATGTCAGCGGTTTGTTCACCTCACCACCTCATTTCCAAAGTAATAACATGCATTTCCAGTTGATTTCTCCCCTGAGACAACCAGTGTTTTTTAAAAATTACTCTACACCTATATAAAAAAGTCCAAGTCAGCATCCAGCAGCACCTTGTTTGTACTGTTTCCTCTGACAAACTCGTTCATTAGTTTGTCTGTTTCGTGGCTCAGCATGGCGGCGTCAGCACAACTCTCGGCGCTCAGCAGCTCTTCACACATTAATCCCTCTGAGCTTGTGTTTGTCTGAGGCTCATTAGACAAAACGAAGCACTCGTCACTGTTTGTCTGTTCTTTTTCCTTTTTTTTTTATCCTGCGAGTGCTTCTGCTAATGTACACGCTGTTTTACAAATGTGTCGCGCCTCGCGTCATTCGTCTCGCTGATGTCTCCCACGAATAAACACAAACACACACACATGCTGAGGCGGCGGCAGCTTCACACAGGCAGCAGTGTGTATCGATCGGACTCGCTGGTGGACTCAGAGGAGGGACCGCGGGATCGTCCCTCCTGGTGCCCCGCTGCTGGGTTTGCCAACAGTCTAACAACGTGAGCTCGCCAGAGGGTGTTTAAGTAGCTCACCACATGTTGTAAGCTTTTCAACTGTTATTTAAAGGTGCACTACGTAGTTGATTACCTTGTTTTCTGAAGCCTAAACAAACTAAATAAACAAGCTAACCTTCACACTTCACACTGTATGTTTATATGTGGCGGACCCTGCCACCTTTCAAGCTCCAAACGGTGTTCTGGGCCTTGTTTTCCTTTAAGAACCGCTTGTTTATTCACTTATGGAAAAGATAAATATGTCTGACATTGTATTATTACCTTGTTAATATCATAATTATAAAACATCTGAGTTTGAATTTCTCGTCCAAAACTACGTAGCGCCCCTTTAACACCATGCACTTATAACCACGTGAAACATTCACGTTTGGTTTGTTAGGGCAACATTGCTACCTTGTAAGGTTTAAAGAAAAGACTGTTATTATTAAAAATTGTTTCGTAAGTTCATGAAAATTTTCTCTTGAAATTTTCCCCAAATAATTTCTGAATTTAAAAGTTTCAAAAAGTTGAAGATACATTTTCAGAATTTTCTTCCTGAGATTTTTTTCCAGGCAAAATCATTTTCTTTCTCAGAAAAGGATTTTCCTCTCCTGTGATTATTTATTTTCTGATGATCATTTTCCACTTGATTTCACACATCTCCTGAAATTTGCCTACAAAATTCTCTGGAAATGTTTTTTTCACAAGAAAGTAACCATGTGAAACATTCACATTTGGTTTGTAAGGGCAAAATGACTACCTGGTAAAGTTTAATGAAAAGACTGCTATAGTTAAAAAATGTTTCATAAGTTGACATGAGGCCGGTGTGACCTTGGTGAGAGTCCATCCAACCCAGCGACCTCCTTTCATGTTTCTAGTCAGGTGGCGGCCTCTAGTGGCTGTAATGAGTTTTAAAGCTCAAAAGTAAGAAGAGAGGAGAAGGAGTTAAAAAAGGAAAAGTTGTGCAGGGATCCAAGTGTTTAACACTAATATCCTGAGGCGACGTAAGCACGATGCTTTCCGATGCATTGCCCTCAGAAAGCCTGGGTTTGCAGGAAGCTGCCATGGATCAAGAACATCAGCTTTAATCCTTGATCTGATCTTAATATCAGGCAGAAACATCAAAAGTTCAGCAACTGATAAAAACAACCTGCTGTTTACCAGACCAACAGTAACTCGTTCCTTATTGTACGACTGCAGAGCTTTGAGAAGAGGATGAAATAAATCATGCCGATGTGGTCGGGGGGAAAAACAAACAGAACAGCTGGGAATCCAAGTTTTAAAAATTTAGTGTTAAGAAACAAAAGAGTATATTGAGGTTGACATACACTGTTTCCTGTTGTTATTCGATCGTCTCTCTCACATCTGCATCACTTTGCTCTGAATGTCATCATTTCATTGAGACAAAAAACACCCACGCTGCCGGGGGGGAAGTGTGGTCGCGCTGCATCGCGTTAACAGCAGACGCTGCATATTAAACCCGTTGCATGTTTAAGATCTGATAGGAACCTGTTGTTGGATCACAATCAGGCTTGTTTACACGTATATAAAAAAAAGGATTCTTGTCATTTTTTTCAGCTGAAATCCACAAACTTCAGAAGAGCAGATGATGTCTGTCAGCGAAAGCAAAAGAAGATCCACAAAGACTCGGCAGGTCAGACATCAGTCAAGCGGCTCCCGCAGAGGCCTGATGGTTCAGTGACTTACGGCCTCATCAGTCAGGATGCTTCATATCAAACTGTTTGCTTTGGCTTTTTATGTCCAGATCCAGGTGGATCTGACAGCTGGCTGTGATGGAAACTACTGAGAGAGACAAATCGAACAAATGAGAGGAAGGAGAGCAGAGAGGCAGTGAGGAGAATGTTTGGAATGCAGCCGAGGACGGGCGATGAAGGAAGGGATCGGACAAATGAAACTTAAGGTATTAAAAACCATCAGGTCATGCATCTGATTCCAGAATAAAAGCCATTAATCTGATGATATAACAGCCTCCACTCTTCTGTTTTCCAGGCTGTGCACCAGATGTTGATGCACCAGGCCTGGCTGCAGGGATTTGTTCATATTCAGCCATTAGAGCATCGCTGAGGTCCAACTCTGACGCTGAAAGATAAAGACCTGTCTTCTTCCCAAAGCCGTTTGACACGGTTGAGATCAGGATCAGGGTTCTGTGCAGGCCGGGCAAGTTCTTCGAAACCAAAGCGGGAAAAACATTTCTTTATGGGGCCTGAAAAGAATAATATGGTGTGGAATATTTTGGTTGAACAATGTGTCACCGTGATCTTCCACTGTCTTTTAAAATGCTTCAGCTCCTCGAGTGGATATTGTAAGAAAAAACAAATAAAAGCTTTTGAAATAGATTTTTATTCATCAATACATTCCTGCCATTGTGTTGACGATAAAAACTTAATCAAAACTTTTTAAGTGTGTGAAAAACATTGTTTTGTTCTTTTATTGTTTGAAACAGAGCCAAACAAGTTTTTGGGGGGAGAAATTCTTTCATTTCTAGTGTGAAAATTTCTCCTGAAATGTATTCTGAAAAGTGTAAAATGTCAAGAGAATTTTTTTAGAAAATTTCGGGAGAAAATGTATTTCATTGATGAAAGATGTCAAGTGTTGAGTGTGACAACCATTTTTTTCTTTTTCAGGATTTATTTTCTCTGAAGCTTCAGGATTTTTTCACATGGGAAACCAATCGATTTCATTTTTTTCATGGTTTTCTTTTTCCCCCAGAAACAAAAAGTGGTTTCATGAGAAAAGATCATTTTCATGTGTGAAACTGAGCAGAATAAGTTTGAAAAGAAGTCATTTTCTTTTTTGTCCGTTTGTTTTTCCCTTTTTTGAGGTGGCTTAAAATGTCAATCTTTTAAACCACGAGGATAATCCTAGATTGAGTTCAGTATATTCTTTTTTTTTTCATTTCCCAGGATGCCTTCATCATCAAGTAGTGACACAAACATATTGTTTTCACTCAGCGGGGGCTGAATGGTCGAGTAATATCGCCCCGAGCCTCCCAGTCCATGATCATTTGGCCACTGGTGTGATTGCAGCTGGGTCCCCATGTCGCGGCTGAATTGCATTCTGGTCTATTTTCTGCAGCTGTGGGTGGAGAAATTGGTGTCTCTGTCTCCGCTGTGATGAATTTCAACCCTGTGTGAGTGTTGAATGAAACTGAGGGGATGACACTGAAGCCATTACCTCTGATGTCTACATTTGGCCCGTTAGTGATAAGGAAATGACACCGTCGGACGACAAAACGGGCTCGTAAAGACGCCGACGTCTCGTGTGTTGGGAGGAAGCGGGGCTCTTTGAAATATTAGACGGTATTCTGTGTGGTTTTGTGCTGGAGTCTGTAATGAGCTCAAGGCAATGTGCAATGAACATGAATGAACACTCGAGGTGATGAAACCCTCAGGCTCAGAGTCACACGGGAGTCCTGTGTGTGTGTGTGTGTGTGTATGTGTGTGTGTGCTTAGGCGTGTGTGCGTGTGTGTGTGTGTTTTCAGTGTCGAGTTAGAGAGACAGATGTTTCTTTTCAAGTGCGATGCCCTCAAACACGCCACCGAACAAAGACAGGATCCAACATTTTTGGATCGACATCTGAGAGAATTAACTTCTGGCTGCCCTATTTTTGTGTGTTTAGAGGCTTTTTAATGAGAAAAATGAAGAGGCAGTCAACAAAAGTCTTCATTTTGATGCATCATCGGGCTTCTATATTCATTAAATGCCCTTTTTTAAGGAGGAGCCTCCTGGTCAGGGTCCATTCTGCATCTCTCTGATGGCGTCTCCAGGTTGAAGGACAAACAACCAAGAAAATGCTGGAGGGGACTTCAGCTTCCAGCATCCCTCAGAGAAACAGGAAGGGAAAAGTCATCCTGACCCGTGACCATGATTAATAATGTCCTTTGTGTTCTTCTACCAGTAACAATAGTTTGTTTATTTAGTTTTTCTGTTTGAAAAAAAATGTCATGTGCCAAACAGAGCAAAAACATTTATTTGACTTCTTTTTTACAAAGACAAAAACTTTTCTTTCTTTTTTTTCTGGATTAAAATACTTTAAGGAGAAAAAAAACGTTTCATGTGTGAAACCATTTTTTTATTTTTATTTTTTTTCCTAATTTTCAGAGGGATTATTATTTGAAACACGGCACTTTTTTTCACGTGTGAAACCAACAGATTTTTATTTTTTTTGTCAGGACAATAATCATTTTTCTTGGGACAAAAAAAAAGCTAATTTGGCAGAAACTATGTAAATGTGTAATATGGTGATTTAGTGTGAAGTCACAAATTAAAGGACTTAAAGGCGGGACTACTGACGAGGCATTCAGGAACGGTGATTTCAGTGGGAGAGCTTCAGTTAGACCTTTTTTTAACTTTCAAGACCTTTTTACATGCACAAAAACATATCAAATAAGAAAAGGACAGAAGGTCTCCTTTTACTGTAGTCTGAAATGATTTAAGAGAAGAGTCGGGAGAATGAAGGGTGCAAAGCCAAAACAGAATTTTTAACCAACCTTTCATTTATTTCAACATGTCTGCAATGATTTCTGACGGTTGAAAGAGCGATCCGTCTCACCTGACACACACACACACACACACACACACACACACACACACACATCACTTCACATCAGTTAAAAGTGTTTCAGGTCAGAGTTGAGCTTTTAACTTCAACATCCCCTTGCTGTTATTCTCTGGAGGGTTTCAGACTTCACCTCAGGGCGCAGCGTCGTTTGATAAAGATTCACCTGCTGAGGTTCACTGTGTGTGCGCTCAGGTGTCAGTGCCTTTAGTGTGAGTGTTTTATTTTCCCTCCCTCTCTTTCTCTTTTATTCCACCACCCACACACACACCAGCATTAAAACCAAAAACAAAAGAATGTTAGTTCACTATTGTTACAGCCTCCATTGAGATATGTCAAAACCCGGGCTAAAAGGGGGGTTGGAGGACTCCAGACACGAGGTAAACCATTAAACAAGATTTATTAAATAATTCCCAAAAGAAAACCAGGAACAAAACAAAAGAGAGCTGAAGATCCTTCGGAGAGACCTTGTTAACCACGTCAGCCGTTGTTAAATGGGACAGTCTAGTCTTTGGAGCATTTACTGGTTGAGATTTTTGCCACCCAGGCCCGCGAAAGTGATGATCTATGCCACGCGATGTCACCGCTTTCTCTCTTTCTTCCTTCATGTGTGCAAAGAATCTTGGGATATGTGAGGCCACGAAGGATGCAGACCCTGAATTGAGACACACACAACAGAACACACAGCGGAGGCACACGTAACAACTACAAAATGCCACAAAAACAGAGAGTGTCGCACAGTCGGACTCGAGGTCATTCTGGTTCACCTGCATGAATGCCAGAAACACCTGAGCGGTGACACGTAAAGCATCAGATTTTCACTCACGGATGAATGTCTGGCGATTTATTTCCCACATCGTTTCCGTATCAGCGGGATCACAGCAGCACAGGAGCGCTTACTTCAACAAAATGTCTCATTTAATGAGCCGATCTCTCTTTTAATGTGACGACTGTTTTCCGATCATGTCACAGGGAGGTCATGGTGTGACGCTGCTTCTTGTACCTCGATCCGGCTGTTTTTACTGTTCCCTATTTCTTGTCCTAACCTCTGCAGGACGTTGCAGAGCTCCGGGTTGCGATCTGACGTAGAGAGAAGAACTCAGTTTTCACTCTTGTTGAATGTGAAAATTGCAATTCAAGCCAGTCGGCACTGAAGTCATGGCTTCTTTGTCGTCTCTCTTGTTTGAGTTGTGTGCAGATATTATTATGAATGTTGAACGATTCAACCCAGAGAAATCCTAATTCTATTCAAGGTAACGGCTCGTTTCGTTTGGTCTCGGGTCACTTTTAGAGTCGAGGTGTGAAAGGATTCGATAAAACAAAAAATATTAACTTGTCTGTGAACATTTGAGGCAAGTTCGACCATTGAAGCTAACTCAGAGGTCTGTTTATTCGCCACAAAAAGCCAAATAAATTCACCGTACATTAGCGATAAACTGAGTTCAGGTCAACCTCTCAGTGAACTCAGCACTCACCAGAGGATCCGGTTCCTCTGTGACATTACCTTAATGAGGTAAAGTACATTTAGTCTGGATTTATCATCTATTTCACTCTTAACGGGGCCATCGGTTGCTAATTGAACATTATGCTTTGTTGAAGAAGACTCAAATCTAGAGATTGAGACCATGAACTCGTTAGGAAACTGTTCACTGAGGTCACAAATGAAGCGAGAAGCAGGGTCATTTTCTCATAAGCTTACATAAAATTGCCCCCTGCTGGCTATTAAAGAGAATGCAGGTTCAGCGCTTCACTTGTCAGACCGTGTACAGTTTATATTCCAGACATAACACCCTGGCAAAAATGCCAAAATGGATCTTTTTAAATTCAAAGCAACATGTTGAGGCGTTTGTGAAGTAATACTCCCGCAGGCAGGTGGAGCTGGAGGTGGAGCAGGCGGATTGGTGTTCAAAAGGAAATCTGTTGGGAGTGTTTAAGGAGCTGCTTGAGTAAAGTAAGTCGGCGATTGATACTGACGAGGAGGTAAACGGCGTGGATGACTTCAGTCAGCGGGATCAGACGCCGGCGCCGGGTGAGGAGGAAAGAGAGTTTCCGAGGGGATGAAAGGACGTCGGGAGTCGGACGGAAATGTGTGAATGAATCTAAAATGACTACATCTCTTCCCCTTCCTCTTCTTCTTCATGTGACTACAGAAAGCTCAGTGAAAGAAGAACAAGAGCGAAGCAAGAAGTCAGTGATGGAGTTTGGAGGGGGAGTCGCTATAGAGAACGCGTGATCAGAGGGAACGAAGAGCAAAGACGACGAGCCAACAAAGGAAAAACCGCAAGACGACAGAGAAGAAATCTGTTCGGCCGCACAGCTGAAATAACCTTTCAGAAGCGGTTTCGGCGCCCAGGTCCGGTAAAGACGAGCGACAATAACAGATGACTTGATTAATGTCCAATTTACTTCAGAGGAATGAAAAGAGCCGGAGTCCAGAATAGCCTCCCTCTTCCTCTCTCTGGGGACGGGCCCGGCGAGGCTGCGAGAGATGAAGGAAAGAATTGTGTTTAATAAAAAGCAGCGACGGCCGGAGAGATCCAGAACCAGAGAGGAGATTAAATCTAATAAAAAACTTTGTAATAAACTATTTCTTCACCATCGGCGGTCTGAATCAAGCTAAAAAGTGAAAATAATGATCGCTAACAGGCCGACGATGGCTCTCAGTGTTAGTGTTGCTCCAGCTGGAGGGACTTGATTTGAGAACGGCAGTAACTGACGAGCCCCGACACCCATCCTAGCCAAAAACTCCAAAAGTCTGCTGCCATGGAAACAGGCTCCCTGTCCTTTTATTTCAACCCTGGCATATTTTTAATCTCCTCTATTTTCACAGTTCTGATGTCCTAATTAATGAAAATGAAGCGTAATGTGGCAAAACTTTCACTAATCAATGGAATTAAAGGGTGACACGGATGCTCTTTCAGCTTGATGCAAATTAATTACTGAGTCAACTGGCAGGGGAATTATAGTGAAATGCTAACGGTAGCATGTCGATAACAAGCTTCGTTTAAACAGCACCTTTCCCACACGTTGTTTACAAGGCGTGTTACAGGGAATGACACCACAAAAACAGGAACGTTAAAGGTGTGAAAGGAAAATCGCACCGTCACTGTGTTTAAGGTACAAATGTCTGAGGAAAATTTAACGTGGTTGCTTCCATTTAAACTGTTGAAATGAATTCAAATGAGCCGAGAGCGAGAGTTCAGGTTGAAGCATTTGAATTAAAGTTCCAGCAGACGTTGAGGCAAAGACAGCAGTCGAGATGTTAAAAAATGTGTAAAGAGATTAAAGAAATTTGTGATATTGAGCAGCGATATTTGACATTTCATGCTCCCATAGCGACGCTGGAGGCTTCACATTCAATCAGCAGCTATTTATACGTAGTACTCGCCAAACCCAAAATGAAAACGTTCTCTCTTTTTCCCCCTCTCCTCTCTGTAACGTTACATTTCCCCTCCAGCTCCAGTCGACGGTCAACGTCACTGAACGCAAACACTCGTTACAACTACGATTGCTGCTGCAGTCGGGTCGGTTAACAGGAGTGAAGATGAAGATGCAGTAATTTGTAATTAAGATTATTTCATATATGTTTTTGTTTGTTTTTTTTTGGCTGAGATTTGTAAAACGGGGAGATGACAGACATTCTGTTTTACGATGGTGTCTTGTCATCCCATGTGGGAAGCAATCTAAATTTTAAAAAATAAACTAACTTTTAATGCCAAAGGGTTTAAAAGTCATGTCTGAGAGCTCTCCTCCCGTCAGTTAACTGCTTCGGATTGGATGTGACTCTGGGTGTTTACTCCTCCAGCAGGTCTGGCTCTGCATCCAACATTCGAAACGAGCTGATTGGTCAGTTGAAGAGTAAAGAAAACCCAAATAATCAGAGTGGAACATAAATATCAGTTGAAGTGGCTTTAGTTTTGTATATTTCAATGAGTGAATCCATTTATGAGTACAACAAAAGCAGGGAAACCTCAGAGAACACCGGACAAAACCGTTTACAACCTCAACAAAAACACTTCAGACACTGCAGGTTTTAAACACTGTCTCTTGGTCTGTTTGGTCTTTTTCATTACGGGCAAAAGAGATTTGGGCTACAGAGGTCAGACAGCGAGCCGTTTATACCGCCATTATTCCCGTCTTTACAACACACTCACACGGCGGCGTCTGTGTTGATTCATCCGCTGGCTCTGCAGCCCCGACCGCTGCATCCATATTCATGCTGCTTGTTTTCCACTCAAACGTTTTGGCGCGCGCACAACAAAACGCGTAAGTAACAATCGCCGCTAGCAGCGATGGCTGAATCCAAGAAGCCCTATTGTTGCGGCTTGTCTGCTTTCCCCGCCGCCTGCTCCGTCTTTCTCCTCCCTCCATCCCTCTTTTTTTCCCAGACAGGGCCGTGGTTGCCCTTTTCGTCTCCTGTCCAGCTGGGGGAATGCTAATGGCAGCGCGGGCGAGGGCCAAGACAATTAGCCGGACACACAACGCACAGGCTGGACGAGCGATAGCAGGACCTCAACACACAGGGAAAACACGCACACACACGATGAGACACAATTGCTGGCGTCATGGTTTCATTTTGCAAAGCTGCAGCTGAGTCCAAGAAACCGGGAGAGGTGGAGACAGAAAGAGAGCGGTGAGCAGGCATCGAGTGGGGAATGAAAATATTGGTTTCAGAAATGAGAGAGGGGATTTTCAAAACAAAGTCAGCTCAGGACGGAACGAGCTTCATGCAATTTGATCTGCTGTATACGTACATATCGACTCCCGAAATCCAGATGTTAAAGGACCACTCAACAGATTTAGCGCCAAACCCTGAAAACATTGTCGGATTCTTAACATTTTTAAGAAAGAAAGCAGCAGACTCCCAGATATCCCCTTTTTTTGTTTTTATCCCACACATTCTCCTTCCTATATTAACCAAAATGCATCATACGGTTATGTTGGAGAATCTAACGTGTTGTGCTACTAGCAGCTAATGTAGCATCAACACAGACTTATCCCTTTAAAGTGCTAGCCGTCATGTTGATGGAGAGTCGGGTGGAGCTTCACAGCAAAACAGAGCTGCAGAGTCCTCTTGAAAAACCCGACGTAGATGGGGACAGAAAAAATAACATGAAATTGTAAATGTGATGAAAATGACAATAAAAATTGTACGGTCTCCTAAAGGCAAAAAATCCCAACATTTCTTTAAAATCACGTTACATACACCCTCAAGTCTCCAGAAGTCCTGGGACCCCAAATCGATTTGAAAAGACGTTTATTACACCCCTTTATAAGCCAGAACCTTCCCTCTAGCTGCTACGCTAATAGCATTAGCGCGCAGCCCTCTGAAATTGGTAGTCCACGAGGGTGTGAATAACATCCTTTCAAATTTGTGGCTTTTGGAGACTGTATGAGGCCATTTTATGTTATTAATCCATCCCCATTTACTCCAGCTGTTTGGGAGAATGCTGCAACGCTGTGTTGCTGTGAAGCTCCAGAAATGTTTTGTGGACTCTGAAACCTCTCGTGACTTTCCATCGGCATGAGGGTGAGGAGATAATGACTGTTTTTTTTTTCTTTCTTTTAAAGTTAATAAATGGCAAACTTTTGACGCAGTTTATAAAATCCTCCCTTATTTCAGTTAGGAATCAATTTTAGCCGTTCATCTATCAATCATCTACACCTGGTTGTGGCCAGTTCTGCTTCGTGGCAGCAGTTGAGGTGCATTCTGGGACAAAACTGCAGCCCGGCAGCTCCATCTCGATCCACTTGCGGCCAAGTCTCCGGATAATTGGCAGAGCCGTTCGCTATTTAAAAAAACAGATGTGTCTCAAAGGTCTTTGCAGATTAAGAGTCCGTCCAGACCTAACTAATCAATCACCAAATAAAAGAAGCAGGTCTTTGGCGAGCCCAATTAATAGACAGACTCCACACAGAGCATGTAGACGAAACAACAGGAAGTCAGATGGCAGAGACAGAAGAAGACGATCGGGCTCTATGGGCCAAAAAACAACCAGGAACAGTTCTCTTAATATATCCAAGTTGCTGGGAGAAGCTTTGATAATGAAATATGCCATTATGAGTCTTTAATCACTGTAAATCGTCTCTTTTCGTGGCATTTTTCAAGCTGGCTCCTTCAGCAGCGAGCAGAAATGACCACCAATGGCCCGAACATCAGAGCTACGTGACTCTCTGAGCAAATCTGAGTAGTGGTTCTCATTGTGAAACCAGGCTCAGATGCTGCTGAAGGGGGGGAATTTATCCGGAGCCGTTCGAGCCCATGACTCTGCATGCAGTTTGAAGTTTGAATTACTACGGTTGCTTATCTCGGCTCCATTCACAGATATCTGTGTTGCAGAGACTTTAAAAAGACATCCAAGACTTTGTGTGACTGTGTATAAAAAAAGGAAAATGGAAAATCCCCCAAAACCAAAAAAAATCCCTTTATACTCCTGCTCAGAAGTCTTGAACAGCAGCTGCACCTCAGAAGTGAGAACTAAAGGCTGCAAAGCTGCCAGCTCTCACCCAGCTCCCTCTGATTGTGCAAAGCTAACAGAGCGAAGGCCCCGTTTCCCAGCCCTCCACTGATCAATAGCTCATACGCGGTTTGGCGGCGCCAGTTTAGATGAGTATCTGCCCGGCCGAATGGGCATTATCTCCGCCAGCACACTTTCATCAGCCCGGGTTATTGGAATGTGTGGCTTTGAGTGAAACTGGGGGAATGAAAGCACACAAACACACACACACATACAATCACATACATGCACGGTGCAGCCAATCAATCACTTTAATTGATTGAGTGAATAACAGAAGAAGAATGGGCTCCGAAGTCTCCAGGCAGGGATTCAGCAGTGGAGTGTTTGTGCAGGATGATGGCCGGTAAATTGAATTGGCAGGGATCCATATATTAAACACAATGTGTGTGTGCGTGTGTGTGAGTGTGTATTTAATGTGCGAACAGCGAGTGTAGGACTAAAGGTTGAAACAGAGACGGCCTCCAGCGAGGACGCATTTGGACGCACCGGACCACTAAACACTTCGGCTGGTGGGTAAGGTGTTTCAGCGAGTCTTGGCAGTGCTTTCTAGCAGGAAAAAATGTAAGCCTGGTCACAAACTTTCTTCTATTACAACTGAAATATGTTTCTGAAAACATCTTGGGCAAGAGATAGAAAAGGCAAACATTGTTCTTCAAAAAGATATAGTCTTCATTGTGTGTTGAAAAGTACCTCGATCAGAAACGTTGAAGGCTTACTTATTTGTCCGACTGAGAGTTCTGAGATTATTGATATCAGCTTCTAACCTGATTTTCCAGATGGTTTGTTTCACAGAACCATCTGGGAAGTCAACAAACAGTCTTTGTTATATATAAATTCTTCCTTATATATTAAAAAAGTCTCTTAATCGATAAAGTTGAAGGCTTACTTATATGTCTGACGAAGAATCTGGAGAACAACTTGTAACCTGACGTGCCAGATGGTTACTCACAAAGCACCATCTGGGAAGGTGTCTTTAGAGACTGTTGGGGAAAAAGGGTAGGTACTTCATAAACTACTACAACAGGTAATTGGACCAACCGTCTGTCTGTCATTGCCTAGCACAGGCTAACTTCAAGCTATCTGAGCAAGAGTAGGGGAGCGCTACCACCTGTGGAGCTAGTAGGTAAATTAAACTCTAACCAAAGGCCAGAGAGGAAAAGAGCAAGAACATCTTTTCGATTGAGAAAACCTTCAGCGTTGATTTCACTGAAATAAACTCCAGTTCTGATATCATTGCTTCTGTAGCAGCATCTTTGCTAACCTCTTGAGCAGCAGCCAGTTGTTTTCAAACCCTAGTCGTCGCTTTGAAACTACAGTCGTATCTACCAGCAGTTCCTCAAAGGAAGCCGATTGGTTCAACCACTGTGGTTCAGTCACAAGCGCTTAGCTTGAAGCCCTGGGAGATTGGTTTAACAAGATCGCACAATCTCATGATCCATCTGCCTCTCAAGGTAACCGAGTTTTGAGAGCTCGGCGGACTCATTCGCATTAAGGTTGAGTCATGTTTGAGCAAGTTAAGCCAGCAAACGAAAGTGTCAGTATTTAATCAACTTTCTTATAAATTGGACCTTTTAAAGCAGCCTATTCTCAGAGTTAGGTGTATTACCTTTCCTCTAGCCACCTGTGTTTACCCTTATTTCATCAACAATCTGTTTCTGTAATGGACTTCAAATGAATATGCACTTAGGGTTAGAGACATTGTTCTTCGTCCAGATGGTTGCTGATTTGATGAAAATCTGTGCAGGTAAATCCGTCGCTTAAACCATCTTTCCTCCATCACTTCCATCAAGATGACCCTGAAGGAGGCACTTCTAGAGTAACTACCATCACTGGAAGAACTTCAGTTGCTTTTTTGCAAATGGTTATTCATTTTATAATCAATTCAAGGACGAGAGGCACTTCCAAGACTTTACCTCTCGAGTTCTTAAGTGAGAAATCAGTCATTTGGAGACATCGGGACGCTTTGGCACGCGGATCTAGACTCACGGTTTGACGAATGGAAGAATTTGCTCCCGGCTGGACACTAAGACATTAAATAGATAGGTGAATGCAGTACCATTTAAGTGCCAAGTTTACTGTTGAAAGTCAGTTTGGATCAGAAGCTGAGGCAGACAAAGATAAGACAGGTTGAGGGTAACATTCGACATCCTAGTTACCTGTGGAGGCCTGTTAAATGGAAGCTAACATGGTACTTAGGATGTCTATATGTGTATAACAAGAGAAAGTTCACGATGGTTCCTCTTGTCACGGTCAAAAGTGAAACTTTCAGCTCAGAACAAGTGTGTCCCAGTTCCGTCTGAGGGCACAAAATCCATTTCCACCCCTCTAGACCTCTCTCACATTCTGTCACTTATAGCCACTGCAGGTTACTGTGGAGCTGAGGCACAAAAAGGGAGGGGATTTCAGAATCAGAGCAGTCATCTGGTCAACGTATTGATCGGTACAAATCTCTAAAGACCAGATGGTAGCCGGCCAAGTGCTACAGTGCTGATCGTCTGAGGATTTTAGAGGGGGAAGCCTCCTGAGACGCACTGATCGTAAAACTACTTTTAGTAGTCAGATGTTGGTTCCAAGCCCAACACATCAATTTTAAAGAACTGTATTAAATTAATTTAACTTCATTAAAAAGGTAGACAGTTCTGGAGAAAGATAGTTGATCAATTCTCGTCTCAGGTCATAAAATGCCACTGCTATAGGGCAAATTCTGTGCGTAGGTAGGCCAGAGGATTCATCACAGGTCTTGAAATTTCCTGTCTCTCGCTCTTTTCATCAAGTTTCACCCGTTTTTTTTCATTGCCTCATTCTGTCATTTTTGATGTTTGTTGGAAAGTTTTCCTCTCAAAACAGCAGAAAGCATCATCTGAATGTTCGTTGCTTTGTGGTTTTTGGGCAGAACTTCTTCCCCCCTTTTTGATAAATCTTGTGCTATGCCAGCACACAAAATGATACAAAAAAAAAAAAAAGGCAAAGTTACTGTGTAAGAAACTACTAAAACAGGGGTGAAAATCGATATCTTAACTCCAAGATAAAAAGAGCGAGAGACTTGACATTTTCAGGACTTGTGAAGAATCTTTTAGTGGAAGTTATGCCTGAAAAACACCAAAATTACTAATAGGAATGAGGCAAGAAAACAAATAGAACTTAAAAAAATGAACGAACGAGCTGGAAACTTTTAGGACTTTAATTTAAGTTAATGTACGACCTGGGATTGGTCCATGAAGCCGTGATTCTTCAGAATTGTCTACTTCTTTAAAGGTCCAGTTTGTAAAACGGTTGTTTGTAGAGTTTCAACCCGAACATGCAACAAACTGACACCTCGGATGTCCCAGCTCATTAAACGTTTAGGATGCATTTTAAGACCCTGGAAATGAGACTCAACTACTTTCTCTAGAATTATCTACTTCTTCAAAATGTAAATATCAGGTAAGAAAATGAGTGAGCAGATTGTTTTAATATTGTTTCACAATGGAGTGAGCCTCGTCTTCTCACTTTTTGATCATTTCAAATGTGAACTACCGAGAGGGGAAAAAGGTTACAACGTCGTCATAACTACAGATGAATGTCAGTTTAAATCCTTCAGAAGTATAACTGATGGCCCCGTTTTACCCAAAAGATGGCCTTCAGCAACCACATTCATCACCGTGTAATACATGGAATACAATCAGTTTTGGAGGAGAGAGAACTATGGAGTTATTGCACCATTCCCCTTGAGACAGAAATAAAAGTAGATGAAAGTTTGAACAAAAAATGTATGAAATATCGGACTGGGAACCAAAAGATATCAAGGCGAGGAAATCCAACTTGTGTACAATTAACCAGAGAATTGATTGATTTACGTTAAACAAAGGAAGCAAACATTTCATGGGAAGAAAAGAAAAAACTCACTTTGGGAACGACGTACATGAAGTATGGGACTGATTATAAAGCTCAGGAAAAGTTAATCTATTTTCAGCAGTAATCTTAAAACTGCAGTCCGACAATGTGAGCGTCCAGTGTTGGTCAGATAACAATTTTAAGTCGAACTACTTTTTCAGAGGTCAAGAACGATTCCGTGCCGAGCTAGACAAAGTTATATTGGGTTATAGAATCAACCGTAGTCCAATACACCTGTTGAACAAATAGGATCTACAACAAGAGTTTCAAGAGAAACTGATCTTCTCCCATAAATACTTAAATCTGGCCTCAGTTCAGCACCAGGCAGCCACTGCAGCGAGGTGTCTGATCCTGGAGGAACGTGACGCACCACTGACCTCTGGTGGCTGGAACACATAATCACATGTTCAGTCAAAAATCATGTCCACAGATGCATCCAGACGTAGATACGTGATCAAATCACCCAAATGGTGGCCACTCAGTTTATGAAACACATCTTTATTTTAAGAGTACGCATGACAGCCATTTAAAAATAGCACAGGATCATCCGGTCGTCTTTTGTACAAATAATTAGCATATTGATATTAACATGATAAAAACAACTGTACAAAAGGTATGAAAATAGACACATGCATACTGGCTAATGTCAGAAATATATGGAAAACCTATAAATCGTGTGTGCTGGTGCATAATTCATCAGTAAGAGTAAGAATTTACAAACTTCAACTCTATCAGCGCTGAACTTTTAAATTAAAACACATACAGGGAAGACTTAGAGATTACAAATGAATTAACTTTCTCTTTTATGTTCTTATAAAAATGAATGCCAAAAAAGGTGTGCCCAAATGTAACACTACAACAGTCATTATTAACAACCACAACACAATAAACTGGCAAACTTATCAACAACAAATGCCAACATTAAAACTCTTTTCCGTCACATAACTGGAATTAAAGATTTATTTCCGATATATAAAAAGAGACTAGACTGCACGTATAAATATTAGACATATTAACAATTATATACAGGTGTGAGGGAATATTTATTAATATTTTCCCTCAGTTTGGACTGGCAGGAAGTCTCACTGTGATAAAGCGCTCTCCAAAACGTCAATGTTGATCAGCGGCAGGGTCGCGACTTCGAAAAACACCCTGAAACAAATACAAGAATCGATTAAGATTCTGAACTGTGAACTACAGTGACAGTTAGAGTACATTTAAAAAGGTTAAATAAGACTTACTTGTGCGAGTATTTGTTTCTGACGGCTCTCAGTTTGTCGTCAGGAGGAGCCAACAGCATTGTGTAGAGTTTTCGGACGACGGGCGCCAGATCTGACGTCTGGTAGCCGGAGTGGAACTGCAGGATGGGACTCTGCAGCACGAGAGAAGAAGAGGGTTGTTTACACCGTTACTCATGTTGGATCCATCAGTAACGTCACACAAAATTCATCACTTGGGTTTCTTTACTCCACCTGTTCAGTTTTCAGTGCGTTTGCAGAAACATTATCGTTTCTAAATGGAGGGGTCATTCTAGAGTCGGCCCGAGAACGAAAATAAAGTGACCATTACCACTGTGATGCCTTGTGCCACTGCTGCAGTGGTAACTCAGCTATACACAACAATTTACATTTAAATAGAAAAGGAGGAGGACTGCGGTGTGGCTCTACATGCAGGAAGGAGAACTCAGACCAGCAAGAGAGTCTGAACACCACAATAACACAAGCTAACCAACAGATCTGTACATCAGCTCTCCTGTTCTGTGTCATAAAATGACCGTTTCATCAATGGAGTCTGGTAGCTTCAAGGAGAGCATAGATACAGTAGATACATGACAGCTCCATAGTTTTGAGCAGTTTCACGTAGGAACTACCAACTCTTCCATCCTCTAATGGAGGCTAACTAAGCTAGCTTACAATAACATTACAGCTCACACAAGCACGACGGCATTAAGGTTTACGTCCGGTCTTGTTACGAGCACGAGCCTCTGATCCATGAGTAGGTGCCTTCTGCGTAGTGATACTGTTGGTGGGGGAAGTCCGGTACGAAAAAAAAAGAGCTCAACAAGAATTATATTGAGTAACCAGGTGTTGATTTCTTGGCAGAGACATTTGTCAGTAGTTGTGCCTTTTACTTCCATTATATTTAAGAGGCAGACATCTCCAATATGGCTTCATCAGGGCAGATACTGATGATTAGACATCAAGGAGGCTGAAAACCAATAATTGGGATAGATGTTCATTTGCAGAAAAAAAAATGAAACTCTTTGGATCAAAAAGTTGAACAACCAGTGATGAAATAAACCCAAGTACAATTTACTCAAGTACTGTACTTCGTGCAGTTTTCAAGTGCTTTATACTTCCTCTCCACTACATCTACTTGATGATTATTCAGTGTTTAAAGACTATTAGTTCTGAGTTATTACCGAGCAGATATTTTTTGGGGCAGGATGTTGAGTAAGAGGACGTTGCATCAGAGCCGACACTGCACTTTTACATTCGTTTTATCGGCAATCTGACAGAAAAATCAGCGACGCCGATAATCTTTCTACCCGGAATCTCTGAACTAGACAACCCACGTCTAAATGATCTACGTGGATGAGTAGCGCACACGTGTGTTTTAGATTTTCGTGTGACCTGTCCCTTTAATCCGTCTTGTGCCAGGAGCCAAGTGAACTAGAACCATTTCCCAGAGAGTAAACAAATGGCTTTTTATAAAAACGATATCATCACCAGAACAAAGTCACCGAGTATAAAAAGGTCCCTCAGCTTTGTGTCTGCGCCACATTGAAATAACTAAGAGCAAATGATAAATCAGAACAGGGCGACTATCTGGTTCCGCCATGATAGTGTTCTTTGTTCACTAAAAAGCATTCCTGCGGCACAACTGGGCCTTTGATTCAGCGTTGGTGGGAAAAAGGCTTAAAGACAAACACCTGGCCGACATGAAAGACCTTCTGTTGTTTAATAAGTTGCAATATGGAAAGTTATTTACTGACAGTTGACACGGCTATTCACTCTGACGACTGAAACCAGATGCACCAAAGTCAGTACATCTAAAACTAAACTACCAAAGTGACAAAAAAAAAAGAGTTTAAAGAGAGAATAAACTGAAAGAAGACAACAAGACTCACCCATCCTCCCAGGTCTTTGGTGACCAGCGCCATCAGCAGGCAGGCGGAGGCCAGCAGCGAGCCCCTCTCCGACACCAGCTCCATCTCCATGAGGCTCATCTCGCAGTAGAACCGGGCCAGAGTCAGCGTGTCCATGCCCGCGCTCACACACTGGCAGGGAGACAACACAGTGAGCACTCAGGAGACTGAAGAGCACAAACGCTGCCATCACATCTCGACAGACACACAGCTCTAACTGTCAGCGTCACACTCTGACACACACCTTGGCGTAGCGTCTGAGGAAGCGGTACGGGATGGGGATGTTGATGTCAAACCGCAGCGTCTGCAGGATGTTGGCCTCCATGGAGATCAGCTCCTCCCTCTTGTACGCGTCGTCGCAAATGTAGAGGAAGTCGTCGACACAGGGCGGACTGCGCTCCTGCAGGGTCACCAAAACACAACATGAGATAAACTAGAATCGTCCCTCCTGTGCTGTGTTTGGGATTGTTACCAGGTCTGAAGGTTAATTAAATGTTAAGCTGTGTGTCCTTGCCTCAAATTTGGAGGCTATGAGCATGGCGGTGGAGCCGACGAGCTGCAGCATCTCCCTGTGGACCGGAGTCTGGTCCAGGTAGTGGTCGGCCATCTTCACGGCCAGGTACAGGGTCTCGTGGTACAGCTCGAAGTTCTCCTGAACAAAACACAAACAAACAGAATCCGGTCAACGTGCTGCAAGAACAGAAGGATTTAAAAAAGAAACAACGGAGAGGCTGTAATTTTCTTTTCTGGCATCCAACTTAGCAGCAAGTGTCTGAGGAAAACTCACCTGTACTTCCACCAGCCAGTCGATCAGGATCGCCCTCATCTCAGGGTTGAGGCTGGGCTGCTTGGACATGTAGTTACAGAGGACGAACTTTTCCTAAAAATACAATGAAAACAGCTTTTTAATAACTGCATTGTTGGCAGAGCAATTCCAAATCCTGTGAACGCAGTTTTGATTCCTCCCAGGCTTTAGTTCATCTCACCTCTCTCTGTTTGAGGTAGTCAAAGATGTCCTTGGCGTACTCCGGACACATGTAGCAGTCCTCGGAGTTATCAGAGTCGATGTCAAACTCCTCTGGGATCTGAAGGGATGGAGAGAAGATTAGTAAAGAATGGGGAAAAGATCAAGAATCATCTTTTAGTGGCGTATAAGTCTCCTTACAACTTGTTTCTGGAGGTGTGCTGGCACTTCACGGACAGCAGGGGGCGCAGCAGCTGCCAGCTCTTCTACTGGAGCTGCCACATCCTTCTGCGCCTCCTCTTCTTCCTCCACCTCCTCCTCCTCTGCTGCTGCTGCTGCTGGTTCAGGCTTTTCTTTGTCGGCAGTCGTCTCCTCAGGGCTCAGAGATGAAGACCTGCAGAGGGAGAGAGGCTGCTAATGAAGAAACTGAGGAGAAACAGTGAAGGTTAACGGTGAAAAGGAAAGCAAGAATGTATTTACTTTTTCAGGTTGGCTTGATTCTTTGCCGGCACGGAGGTGGAGCTGGTTTTCTTCGCCTGCTTCTTCGAGCCATCCTTCTTCCTCCCTGGAAGGCTGATGTGAACTTTATGAGCCTGTGAATAAAGATTAAGATTAGGATTACACTCTACAAAGTGTAGAAAATAGAGATTTGGGACATTAACATCATTCATCAACTGACAAACTCATGTCTAACAGCTGGAAAAATCAGTTCTGGTGTCGAGCCATCACAACCCTCTCCGTCACCTCGTTAGTTTCACAGCTTTAGTGAAGAGTTACAAACATGTTGCTCGTTTCACACCCAGGTGAGGTAGCAGAGCTCACATTCACACCACAGTGAAGGAGCCCTGCTGCACCCTCAGGTGCCCAGGGTGGCAATATGTCACTAACTCATGTCCACACAGCTTATAGGTCCATTCATTTCTGAAAAACTTGGCTTCAGGTTTTTATTTTAGTTAAAAGACGTCCACTAATGCTTTAGAATTGGCAGCACAATTAGTCGATTAATCGATTAGTTGATTGAAATTAAAAGTTCTGATTAGTTTAACGATCAATTCATCATTTCAGTCCTTTTTCAAGCAAACATTTGTTGGTTCCGGCTTCTTCAGTGTACAAATTTGCTGCTTTACTTTGTTATTTGTGACTGTAACGGACAAGCGTTGGACTGATGACAACAGAAGCAACATGAAAGTCTCACTGTGGACTAAATGATTAATCAGAAATGAAGACAATCATTAGCTTTATGGTGCGATTAGTCCAAGGCTTTCAATCACAACCTAGATCTGCACACTGCATACATCAGTGCTGTTGATCTGTAGTGATGTGTCATTACGCTGGCATGTCAGGTGTTACATTAAACCAGGTGTGTTAAATTTGTCCCGAGCTTCAGTCACTACCACACAGTGACCACCATCACCTCCACCTCCACCTCCACCAGTGTTACAGTCATCAGACTTACTGTCCCGAAGCTGCTGTCGCTCTCTGGCCGACAGTCTGACAGACACAGACCGGCCGCCTGTCGTCAAAGACAAAACAAATGGGTGTGGGAGATCATCCAGAACTCAACAGGACTCGATCTGCTTCCAGACGGCAGCGAGTCAAACACTGCCTGATGTTCTCACTCTTGGATAATAACTCAGACGTGAAGAGTTTATGAGGAGAACAAATTAGAGCCTACAGAGGATTTGTGTTGTAAAAATCTCTACAGCGTGCTAATTGATCTGAAGTACTCGGCAGTCCTGCTGTCTGTGTTTGGAAGCATCGCTTTGTAGGCCAGAAATCATCATAAATACTTCGTGGTGACTCAACAACTGTGAAGACAACCTGTTTCTAGGGATGCTCGATATGAACTCTTATCAGCTGATACAGATAATTACCTTCTCCTCCTGGTCGTTACTGATGGGTTAGTTCTTTTCCCTCCACAGCTCTGATAAGATTCTGTGTGTTTGCCTTTGCCTCCTCTCTGAACCTCTGTGGAACATGTGTTGCAAATTGCAATTACATTGCATTCCTCTAGAAGTGTAAAAGCTATCCACATCAGCGCCCACATGTCTGACTCTCTAGTCTTTTCCTTTCTTCTCTGTGTTTACTGGCAGCACGATAACCAAATTGGGTCATTCCCCCACCTACTGTACTGGAATGTGTAGATAGAAAGCAATTTGGATCATATTACGGTCTCTATTGAATTTCACTGGTCAAAGTTTTTTCACAAATCAGACATTCTTTATGAGGTTAGCTTCAGCAGGGTGTGCAGCGTGGACATGAAGTATAATCATGTGTACTACTGCGCCCAGCACAATCTAGACATCCAGGAAGGTGAGAGGGCCGCCTACAACGCAAAATAAGCCACAAAAAAGTCACATCACGTCGCCAGTGTTGTTCTCCATTATCCTAGAGAGGTCACCGCTTTTAGACCTGAAGCCATGAGAGTGCAGGTCAGCAGGGAGGAGGGACAACAGAGCAACCGGGCCGAGTGTGAGTGCTCCATTAGAACTGTGTCGCACATCACAGTCAAAAGGCGTCTTCACAGTAAAGCTGCTTAATAAAAAACTGATTTTGCGCAACAGAGGATCGACAGGTGCGTAGGAGAAGACAGAGGCCCGACAAAATCAGGAACAGAACTCCTGCACACTATCCACTTCACCCACTTTAACACATTAAACTCCATTAAATTGAAGCGTATTTGAATGCAGTGTAGGGAAAACACTGTGTTCATTACTAAGGACGGTGTCAGCGCAGTTTATACCGAGACACTCGAGTGAAACAAGGTCACTGACGTCTCTCGTACGCTGACGAAAAGATCCAAGTGTAAGTCAGTTCTCTGTGCATGGCCGTGGCTTTAGCATTGACAAATGTGTACAGCTTCACAGAACATTGCAATCAGAGCGGACTCAAAGTTAATGTGATCAATCTCAGACATTTTACTGAGAATCAGCTGTCAGGAAAACTACGCCAGACTCTAAAAGCAACGATCGGCGTCATTATAAGCCAGGAAATCTATTTTATAAGTTAAAAAAATGGAAGGGAGCCAGGCAGCTGTTGTGTGACTGACTGAAATGAAACAATATAAACTGGAGAAATCAAACAATCCCTCTCAGGAGGACGATGGTACCTTAAAGCCAGACGACATGAGGAGGACGGATATTAAAACGAGCCGATGTCGAAACTGCTTCATATTACAGGTTTTCTTCGTCTTTGCTGTTCAGGTCCTGCCAAAACAAAAAACCCTGTGAGACTGGACTTACATTGGTGATGTCGATGAAAGCCGTCCTCTTCTTGGGGGCTCCGTGAGGAGGGGAGGAGGACCTCTTCACCTGAGGGCCTTCCTCCTGCGACACAAACACAAGGAAAACACACAAAATCACTCACAGATCATGCAGACTGATGGAGGACAGGGTGCTGATACTGCACCCTGTTCATGCCGTGCACTTGGGTGAATAGCTGCAGCAATGTCTGCGTTGTTTACAGCCTCTCCCCTTGCAAGAAAGCTGGTTATTTAAAACCAGAAATGCAAGGTCCTGTTACCTGGTTCTCGGTGGTGGTCGCAGTCAGTTTGGGGATCTTGCTCCCGGTGGTGGTTGTGGGTTTCTTCCCCCTCGGTACAGGCATGGCTGACTCCTTTATCCTCCCCCAAAACGAACTGTAGAGGCTGCACTGTGATCTGCTTCGGATATAAATGCACAGAAAATGGCGGGTCGGGTTTTAAAAACAAAAATGTGGCGGAGTTTAGCAGTTGTTTTAAGCAGTTTTTAAGCTAGCGTTAGCTGTGAGACCGTGAAAGTTAGCTAAACACGACTTCTGCTGGGCGGGGTTTCCTCTTCTACCATGCAAATATAAAAGCTTAAATTCGAGTTTTGTCTCACCGTGTTGTGTAATTCCCTTCTGGGTTCACTCAGTCGCTTGGTAAAGTGAAGATAAACACCTCAGGAGGCTTGTTTAGCGGTTGTAAATAGTCCAGGGTCGCTGTGTTGCTTCGCGGACGAGAGCTCAAACAAAAGTGTTTCGGCTGAGGATCCAAATCTGCTGCGCCTTGTGCTCATTGGCTGGAATTTGAGCCTGCGGACCAATCAGGGAGTCGCTAGGGATGCGGTTGCTAAGGAGGGTTGGTTTCAGTGCAACGGCTCCGCCCGGTGCGGCGGTGTAGAAAATATCGATAACTAAAGCCTTAAAGAAACTAATTATATATTGGAAAGTTATTACAGAATATTCTTAATGTCGTTTGATTATATATCCGAGTGTTTTATTTAAGTAAATCAAACCACATTAAGCATTTTATGGGAATCTCCGCCCACCCGGTTTCCTTTCATTGAAATCTAACGAACCTAAGAGGAGGCGCATGTAGGATTTTTAAACATGGAAGCAGCCAATAGCAGCTCGGACGTTCTGGCTTTATTGATGTTTTCCTCCTGATCCAGCAGCAGCCAGCAAAGTCTGAACGGTGTGGGATTATTTCAAAACAGGCATGAGGCAAAATACATACACGTGACAGTTGTGACAGTAATGTGCATTAGTGCGCATGAGCAGACACAAGTAAACTGTCAAAGAAGTCCCTCATACATGAATCCACTGTGTTTTCATGCTTATACTATCCTTATATGCTTGTTTACATATGTCTGTTTTGCTGTCTATGCAACATTTTAATCCCATGAATGCAAATATTATATAATATGCATAATATCTTTGTTATAATGCATGAACTGCTTTGGCACAACAACGTCCTCAGGGCTGGATATAGCCATAATGTCTACCTTTTATTAAATTATATGTGCTGTTTCACCTCCACCTCCAAGTGGCTTCTTCAGTTTTAATTGGAGGGGAGTTCCAGGCTTTTAAACTCTGTGTGGGAGTGTCCTTAAAGAGTCTCAGAGTCGTTAGGGCAACTTCAACACTCAGAGCTCAGACGTTTTGCTTAAAGACTCTGTAAAGGCAGTCCCACACAGAGTTTAAAATATTGCATCTCCCTTTGAGATCCATGCATTATTCCATGAGAAATGGATGTAAATGTCAAAAAGACGTCCTAAATCGCAATGGTGAGAAAAGATTCCTGGATCTGTTCCTTTATCTGGATCTGCACCAAAAGTTGCTGGGCTGAGACCCCGTCCAAGTTTAGTGGAAATCTGTTCTTAAATTTGAATGTAATCCTGCTGACAAACCAACCAACAAACAACCGGACACGGGTGAAAACATGAGCTCCTTGTTGGAGGTATTAGTGTTTTACCTGTATTCACAACGCTCTTGACACCTAATTTCATACATTCCTTTATTCACTAACTCATACTGACATAATGATTTCAATAAAAGCCCATGAGACATAATGAGCCTGTATCAAATCCAGATTTTCTCCTAAATGTTTCAGTCTTTTCAATATGCTCATGTAAAGCAGGTCTTGCGTGTCATCATTTCCCCTCAGGCAGCAGCAGCAAAAAAAAAGACTGAACTGACCCTTTAAATCCATTGACATGCTCATGTTGAGCAATGAGCTCACTGACACACAGATAAATATTTCCTGAACTGGAGCGCGGCCGGCCTACTGGGGCCCACAACACACAGTAACCGCAGTAACAGTTTGGATAACAGAGGACCATAAAATCAATTCTGTGCACCCGGAGGGCAGGTTTTGGAATGGACAGCGGGGAGAAGCTGGCAGCTAACATCCATCCAGCTGCCATGAGTTTTGGGAGCGTCATCTCTCATTCTTGGGAACAGGCACCATAAAGTGCATCTCATTAAAAGAATAAAATCTTAAATCTTCCATTCATTCGCCTCGAAAGCTCTGTGTCATCTCTGGATACGCCCTCTGGACTCGGTATTGTGAAACCCCGCAAAAATGAACAAATATCTCTTGTTCAATTAAATAAGAACAAGTCCCCGGGCTCGGTCCGTTTCGACATTCACCCCCACGTTCGCTTTATTTGAACAGGATACTCTAACACCGAGGCCGCCAGTTCAGGCAGAGCGATCTGGCGCCTAATGAAGTCTTTGGAGAGATATCATCTCATCACGCTGATTTCATTTCGCCTTCCCCTCCCTGTCCTCCTCATCCAAGACCCAAATCCAGACATATGAGAGGCAGTTGACTCAAATTGATTGTGTCTCCGTTTTGGACCTCGGAGAAATCATTTTTATAATTCTTTGGATTTTGGTCAAAGCTGCTCAGGAGTCTGCCCGGTTCAGGTTTAGGGCCGTGGAAAAAATGCCTCGTAGGAAGATACAGATGAGCTGCGGGGTCTAAATCCTTCGGGGGATGCCGTGTAAGTGGGTGCAGTAAAGTGCTGCACAAATAAGGAAATATCCTCGTCCCCCCTCTTCCTCCTGGGCCGTTCATCTCCCCCTCCTCTTCCTCTCTCCATCGTTTTGACCCCAACGAAACAACAGAAACAGAATAAAACCAGCAGAATGTTCTTGGATGCATGGTTTAAATAATCTGTGTACATTTGTAAACCGGTTGCAAGCAAGGCAGACTGCTGCACACAACTCTTGTCTTTCTAGCTCGCTCTCTCTCCCACACACACACACACATACACGCACATACAGGAAGTGAGTGAAACTTGTGAACTCATTTTTTAAGCCATTTCCGCGTAGTCGCAGTCACCAGAGAGCGAACCGTCGCCCTGATACTAACTGGTAAGTTGGTAACCGCCTGATGTTTCCTGTGTCTTTTTTTTTGTTGTACTTTTGCATTTAATCTTTATCCATTTATGGGCCTCACGATGCCTGGATGGGTTATCCCAGTAAATCATAAAGTTACTCTTTTGATCTGCCATACTGCATCAATCTTTAAAAGAAAACAGGCCGACTCTTTCTAGGATGCCTGTTGTTTTATCGACTTTCCTAGTGTTAAATCTCCGGTCTGATGGGCTAACAAAGGTCGCCTAGCTTCTGGAAATATGGATAAAGGAAGGATGATGAGTTCAAAGACCATGTAGGAACCTCCCATCGAGGTGTGTTCAAGAGATGGAGTGCCTTCATGGTCAACAGATGAGTGTTTAAACAGGGTTGTGTAACCCAAGAACACCCAGGAGTAGAGAAGTGACTAAGCATCCTCATCTCCTAAACATCTTTGCCCATCAGGATGTCTAAAGCCGGATTGCTAAGAGAAAACATTCTTTGTTTCAGCTTTAATTCGTTCCACATCTGTGCCTCGTTCTCTATCTTGTCCTCCCTCGCCGGGCTCTGTCCATTTTGAACTCGCCCCAAGAGAGACATTCTGGTGAGGTTCCTCTGGTGTTGTCATTCGCTTTGGCTGTGTTGAGACAGAGCCAGAGGGAAACAAAAGAAACTCTGAATGTGTCACAACTATTTAAAAAAAAAACGTATTTGCTTTGATTCTGATTTCAATAATGTTTTTTGTTAAATTCATATCATATGGGCTCAAGTGGTTTTTCCTTTTTACAGTAACAGTCGTACAGTAGCAACAGTCGAAGTAGAACCAGAGAGAGCATAAGGAAGTTGTGGAGGGGGGTTTGAGTTCAGTTTCACATTACTTTCTCACAGACTCCAGTTCCTCACTCGGAGGACTAAAATAGCCCAGCGTATGATAAAAGGCTTCATTAGCATGCATGGTAAAAAAAGAGTGAAAATACTTATTTTTATAAGTATGAGAGCAGATTTTTGAGTCCCATTTCCAACTCGTCAAATAAAGACGTTTGGGTTGGCCACCATCCCAAAGTGTCGCTATTTGACGAGTTTGGGATGGGGATCAAAAAACAACTTTCTTACAAACCGGGCCCTTAAATAGGCGGAATTGAGCCAAGCCAAATGTATGCTAGTGAGACAAGTTGCACAACATTTGCGCAACCTTTCATGACAACAAGACCAACTATAGAAGTCTTGTTAGCAGGTGATAACTTCTATTAGGTCCATCTGAAGCGACAGCTAGCTTGCTGATGTTAATCCAAAACTACAGTACAATGAAATGTTATTACTTTGAAAGAACAACCTAATTATGATATATTCCAGATGATGTGCACCAATTTTGAGGTGAGTCGTTTTTTCATAAAAGCAATAAACTTGTTCGGCGTACAGTTGTACAGATCTGGGTGTTGGGGCCTTTCACAACGTCACCATATTCAGCATCAACCGTTCACCTGAACAGTTTATGATGTTTTATATGATCTCATGGTAATCCTCGTCCATCAAATCATGGGGGTAGACATCGCCTTCTCTGTGTTATCATGTTTGGTTCAAGAGATATGAGGCAAATTACATAATTCACTTACGGCGGGAAGTAAAATGGCGGCCATGGCTGCCACAAGGTGTTTTTGCGATGGCTTTATATCTGAAAATGTTCAAGGCCCCCATCTGTACAAATGTACCAAGTTTCAGTCTTTTGCAACAAATATGTTTTGGTGTTTGCCATATTACGGAAACCATTTTTAAGCTAATTTGCTAATTATTTTCTAAGCCTTCAGTTTTTTAAGAAAACTGGCTAATTGTGCTGTCATTTTCATCCGTAACTGTAACATTTAGACCTCTCTAAAGTTTCTACTGTGCTTTTTTAATTGTGCTGTGCTGCTTCGCTAGCGCCTTTCATATCTACTCACCAACGCATAAGTATAAGTTTTATAAAAGCACGCTACTAGCTAGCAATTAGTCAAGGTTCTACATGCAAACAGCTCAATTTTATCTGCTTGTGTGTTTTGACTTATTTCAGTTAACTCATCCATCAGCTCACAGTTGCAACATTTAGCTAGGACTTCCATTTCAACCATGAAATATTCATTTCTTTTGGCGCTACTGTATGTTCCTCCAAAATGTTGAACTATTCCTGTAGATAAAAAGACCAGCTTTTAAGAATCCCAGCGCAAATTGGAGTCAGACAGTCTGGACTGAACCAGCAGTTAGTGAATCCATGCCCCGGGAACAACAGCAGCCATGTGAGTTTACATGTTGTTTTATAGAAAGCCTGATGCCGTTTGCAGCAACACACTCGCAGGCTCGATCGTTCGCTGGATATGAAAACCAACAACCAACAAAAAGAAAACAAAAGATCCTATCAAACTTGTTTCCTTTAACATTGAAACGGATGCAGATGTGTCCTTTCACTTGTGCATTAGAGATCATTACTCTTCATGTAGTGGTTGCTTTGTTTCATTTCGGTTTTCTTCTTTCAACTTGAAGGCCCAGTAATCGGACAACGTTTCCTTTCAAATGACAACAGCTGCGTACAAACTGTTTTCTTAGAAATGTCAGGTTGCTGCCGTGGACGCCAGCACAGTTTTCTTGGTCTGATTTAATACAGAATTGAACTTCCTGCTTGTCACATCGTGGCAGACGGCAGCTCATATGGTGACAGTCTGTGGTCATGGCCTCAATCTATACTTTCCATCTGAGGCTTCAAACGGGACTTTCTGTTCCTTGTGTCACCAAATTGTCTTCCTCTTCCTCTTTTTTTTTTTTTTACATGAGTTACTCGCTCTTTTGATGACATTCTCTCAATTTGTAGCTTATGAATGTCTTCTGTAAGCTGAAACACTTGAGGAATGTTGAAATATTTGTAGAGCAGAGACTAAAAAGGAAATGTTTTGACCGTTTAGGGGAAATTTTCATCTCCTGTCTGGCTTTAACTGAACATGTTGGCAAGCACTGCTCAAATGAAAATATTAAATCAGTTAATTATAGGATCAAGGCACTGCCTCAAACCATCTTTGGACTCTTTTTGTTCTTTTGCCTTCCCCTCTTGACCTTTCACTATATCCCTGTTGCAAAGAAAGAGACTCCAGGAAAAACATTACCTTCACTTTTACTGAAATTATTGCTTTTATCCTCACAGGATCCAATGCAGGCAGTCCAGAAAGCAGATCCAAGGGCACTGGAGCCCACTCAAGAAAGCCTTGGCATCTCCGAAGGCCTCATGAGAAGCCACCTAAACAATGGGGTTCTTGAGACATTTGCCCAAAATATGGCGGAGAACATTGTCCAGTCGTTTGTGAGCCAAATGGAAATGGTGGAACCTGAGGCGGACTTTGGGCTGTCCAGGTTTAATCAAAACCAGGAGATGCTGGCTGAAGACTTAGCCTCAACAGTGATCGAGGTTGCTCTGAAGGAAGTGTGTAGAGGTCGAAAGGTTCAGGATCACGTGTCAGATGGCGTAGAGATAGATCAATTTGATAGTGAAAGAGACTTGGATATCGACACAGAGATGGATCAAGGCAACGAAGTCCAGACTTCCAAAGATACCCGGCCATATAACCCACCTCTGTCTCAGTCGGGGCTCCCCGTTGTGGGATCCCTCGACTACCCTGACGCCCCTCCAACCACACCTCTCCTCCCTGAGCTGGAGAAGAGCAGAAGCAGCTTCACCAGGAAGCTAAAAGGAGGCTTGGCGAAGGTTTTCCTGCCTTCACCTCCTCCGCCGACTCCGAAGGACCACGAGGACGACTCAGACGGTGCTGACCCCCATGCGGAGCTAATGGAGCATCTGATGCACTCATTACCCTCAGATGATTTGGAGAGGGACTATCTTGATTTAGGACCCTACCATGGAGCCAAGGTGGAGGCTTTCGCCGAGGCGCTTTCGTGTGACATCATCGACTGGGTCCTGAGTGCCAAAAACGCGGAGCAGATAACTGATGGTAGCGATCTTCATCTACTAGCCCACCAGCTCGCTGAAACCATCATCACTTCCTCCCTTGACGAAGCTAAAATGCTGATCTAGTGTTTAATATGATTATTGGGAGCATATTTGTGATGGCTGGCGTGTAGACACACTCGCAAAGAGAACTGATATCCACCCACATGTTGCCTCCAGCTTGACAGACTTTTTGAAGCTCAATTTACAGCAATAATATTGTTTTTTTATCTGAAGAACGTCTGTTTAATGGATTTATCTCCCAATAAAATCAGTTAAAGCTCATCCAGACGAGGAGTTTATTGTGAAGCAGTACTTATTTATTGCAAGAACTGCCCAAAGATCCAACATAAAGATGGCCGACTCGTCATTAAAACAAGCTTTGGCACTTTTGATTAAGGAAAGCTGTATATGTTAGATGCTGGATGATGAACCTGGGGTCATGTTATCTATCCAAGATGGAAAAAGTCATAGTCTTGAATTGCTAATTTGTCTTGGATCCAAGTGCAGTGACCATAAATGTCCTTTAGATGGCAACGCAGGCGCAAAGTGTGTGAGCATGGGATCAAAAGTCAGTGGTTACCTGACAACAACTGAATATGATTTGATTGTTTTGCTATAAATATGCACATTGACAGTGTTGTGATAAGTAGCCTAAAGAAAGACATAACATTAAATATTATTCTGGTAAAAGTGGAAGTCACCCATACACATTGTACTTGTGTAAAAGTCTGATAAGGACTTTAACTGACAATAAAAGTACTTTAATATCAATAGTACCAGTAGAATGATTAGTGTTGTTTTGCCATTATCGACCTGACCAATTATCAGATCTGATATTCAGCATTTTTCTGTGTTTTTTTTAAAAAAAATTTTATCTGATAGCATTTAAAATAGATGTGCTGCTATGGCTCAGATATAGCAACTTAACTAGTAACTTGTATACCGAAGAGTAGCAGGGCCAGGGGTGAGGAAGTATTTGTTTTTTTCCATTATGCACTTCAAGAAAAAAGTCAGGCATAAAGCTGAAATACAAGATTGTTAGTGAAGTCGAAACGTTGAGAATAAACTCGACATTTCAGGATTAAAGTCGACCTTTTGAGACGACATCAATAAGACTGCCTCAACAAAATGCCTCGTGTAGATGAACTGGCTTCAGTTACAAAGACACTATTTGTACTGTTAGCTCATGAACACAGTGTAGTTGTCAGTATTCTGACTTTGAATAGATTGTTACACACCGCAGAGACCGTAGACTTGGACAGCTCGTATAGCTGTCAGTCGCACCCCTAACTGGATTTAATGGACCGGAAGAGTTGAAACTTCGACTTTATTCTCAACATTTCAACTTTCTCACCTCTGGCCCTGATACTCTTCTGTAGGAGTGGAAGTGTGAAGTAGCTAAAAACGTAAACACTCAAGTACAACTACCTGAAAGTTGTACTTTTGTACAGCAACTGAGTAAATGTACTTAGTTACATCCATCGCTGCACGTTGGATCGTTAAAGCTTTGTTTGTCCGCTTGCATTGTTGAAGATCGGGTCTTCACTTTTCAAATAAAAGTAATCTGACTAATTCTAGAACAAAGACTTGATTGTTTTTAATTTAACTGCAATTGCCTTTTTCATTACCGACTGACGTACCTTTCACATGAAATCACTCGACGTGTTATGGGTTTGTTTCCCACCACTACACACCATCACACACTACACGAAAGAAATCTTTATGGATCCGGTGTTACTCATTTATCCCCCGGACCGGGCTGAATTTTAGCGATCGGAATGAGGTTGTGCTCTGGTTCGTAAACAAATTACTTTTCATGGGTTATGACTCACCAAGGTCACATCCAGGAGAAGGAGCCGTGGTGCTGAACCAAACGGTGATGTGACCCTGCAGAGAAGGCCAAACTGAAGGAAGAGCTGATGCGAAAGACTGAGGGAGCATTTTTTGAATACAGAGTCGTATTGTTCCCAGTCATCTGTCATTGTGCTCATGAGTGAACACACACGCCTCGTAGACTGAGGAGGATTGGTTTGCTGACAGGGTGATAGAGAGTAATGTTTGGTCTCACAAACAGATCTGGAAACAACACATGAATGTTCCGACCTCACTCTCTAAGACAAATGGATTGTGTTGATTGTTAATAGATCAATCTGGGCGTGACAGAAAGAGATTAACACTTAGTGTCGGTACAAACCAGTAACACATTTATTCATCTTTTTTTTCAAGATCCCCAAACTTGTTCCAAGAGTTGCTGTGAAATGTTATTTTCCAGCATCCGCAGTGCCAAGGGGGGAGAAATTCTACTGATTGTGGTGATCCCAGATTGTTTTTCCCGGAGAATCACCACAAGGTTCTCGTTTGTGGTTTCAAGGGAAATGTCTCAACAACATGTTAAGTGGATTACCATCAAATCTGATACAGACATTCATGCATATTAATAACTTGTCATAACTTTGTAAGTTTGTTCACTTTTCATCCAGCTCCTCTTGCAAAAACGTCAGAAATTTGCCTTTTCATGTGTAGAAATCACGATTTGAATATTTTCACTCTTTTTTTCTTTTTCCAGCATATAAAACTATAATGTCAATTTTTTTTTTTACATTGTCGCATGCTTGCTTTTATCTCACATGAATAAACATTTCAAAATGTGAAATTTTAATTTTATTTCACGTGAATTACATAAATTATGTATGAACAGATTTTTGGGATGTTTATTCCAAATATGACATTTTCTCAGATGCCAAAACACTGCTCAGAGGTTTATAATATTCAGAGATAGGATGTTACAACTCATGACTCATGACTTCGTGCATATTTTTATTGTTTTTGCCAGAATGCTTTGTGTTGGCTCTCCACTGCACCACTGAACTAGCCTTTAAATGAAAGACAGGTTTTTTTATACAAAACTACCGTCTGTCTGAACTCATTTTAAGATGATGAACAATGGTAACATGCTAATGTTAAGCAGGTTATCTTTAACCTGCTTAACATTAGCACGTCAGCATTGTTATTGTGAGCATTTAGCATGCTGATGTTAGCATTTAGTGCAGCCTCACTGAGCTGCTAGCATGCATATTGATTCATGGCATTCTATGCTAAATGTTAGCATCTTTTTCAGGTAAATTTAGCGTGCAAAGTTTGAAACCTCCTGTCGGCTGTTTTCAAAGATTTTTGGAGCCGAATGTTGCAAATCATAGCTGTTAATGTGAGCCACAAAAACAGAGCACAGCGCACAAATGCTGGCCCGGCTTGCAGTACGAGGTGGTCCCCTTGGGTCTGATACATGATACGTCGTTGGAATGCTTACGCTGAACTTTTACCTCCCTCTGCTGATCACCATTATGTTTTCTCACGACGGGACACTGACTGAACGACACACTCGCACAGCCACACACACACTTGCACAGACACAAGATAAGCTGCAGGGGTGGGTGGACGGCTGTGGTGTCAGAGGAAACGCAACACACACACACACACACATCTGGAGAAATGCTTGTTGTGTTGTCAGGTGGTCGGCTGCCAGAAAGAGAGGGAGGAGAAGGGAAACTGAAAAAGCGCAGTGACACACAGAAGATGTATGGCAGCAGGGTTTTCTACTTACTATAATGGCAGAAGCACTTTGGGTCCTTTCGCTCTCGTGGTGCCTAAATTCAATGACTCACCTTTTATGTAAGTGAAATAATGTTTTTGCGCCAGATGTTGGGAGTAAATGAACATCAGGATAAGAAACAAAAAAATAGGACAAGATCCTAAAATATTAAGCATGCTGAAAACCTGAAGCCTCGCAAAAGAAACTGAGTGATACAAACAAACAATTTTGACATAAAACTACGGCAAAAGTCTCTAGAACATGTACTGTGGGCCACAAATTTTGATATTTGAAATAGTATTTATCTTTTGCAACTTCACTGACTTCAAAAAAGTCTTTGTTAATCACAGTTGTGTTTAGATTTAGGCCGTGAGTTCTCTTATATCCATCTGGGTGAAGTTTTTAAGAACAACCATCGTAGGTCATCAAAAGTTGTCTCCTCTACCAGGTTCATCCAGGAAACATCCTGCAGGAAACATTGTATGACTACCTTACCTCTTTATCCATGGGAGGACCCATATATAACCTTTGTTACGCAGATGACACTCGACACCACGTCTGGAGAAGGCAGCTGGAGCGTATCAAATGGAATTAAATGCTGAAAAAAGGCGAGATTCTGAACACCAAACACCATGATGACAAATGGGCGCAAACTGGAAGAGGATCAAGGATAAAGATTTAGGATCTTCTGTGAGTAATGAGGACGGCGCTACAAAATTAATCTAAGCAAGAACTGGCACCGCAACCTCTGCCAAACTTGGAGAAGCAACACCATCAGTTTTCGTATGAGGATCAAGCTCTACAACTCCCTGATAGTCTCCTCTTTTGTTGAAGGATGTGAGTTGTACTCTGGTACCACATGCAGGTTAATGCATTTGAGAACACGTGATACCGAAGGACGCTCCGGCACATGTGTGGAAGATGTAAGACAGCCAACCGCGACTCGCAAATGTTGATCATTTGCTGTGTCTCAATTCAGGGTCTGAATCCTTTCGAAGGACCCGGCCTTTGCGGTCTTTGAAGGCGAGTCCTTCGGAGAGACCTTGTTAACCGCGTTAACCGTTGTTAAATGGGACAGTCTAGCCTTTGGAGCATTTCCTGGTTGCTTCACCAGATGTTTTACCCTTATGTCATGATTTCCACCGCCCAGGCCCACGAAGGTGACGATCTACGCCACTTGATATCGCCATTTTACTTTTCTTTCTTCTTTTTCGGGTACAAAAATTCTTAGGATATGTGAGGCCACGAAGGATAGTGGTGGTGCATCCTCCAAAAAGAGGGAAAAGGAGGCCGCATTTGTGGGCTGCATTTGGAGGAGCCTTCGGATTGGGACAGCCTTCACCCGGCGCTGTGACGTAATTGGCCTTCAAATACTCCTCCGAAGGATGCAGACCCTGAATTGAGACACAGCAAGTGTCTCACCATTCGTCGCCAGGTAGAAGGCAAATGATGAAGAGGCAGAGAAAGTCTTGGCTGGAAAACATCAAGGAATGCACTGCCTGCAGGTTCTCAAATCTACCATGCATAGCAGCAGATAGAGGTCAGTGGACATCCCTGACCACCCATACATCACATGTAATCTTTTGACTTGTTCCTATGAAATATCGAAGCTTCAAGCTAGTTTTATTACTAGATACTTCAAAGACACATTTTGACAGCAGGACACTTTTTCTTCTCCCCTTATCCATGATAGCACAGCTGCTTGCATCAATTTTTCACCAAAGCTCCGCTCTATATTGTGTAGTGCCAGGATCAAATTGTTCAGATACGCTGACGTCTCTACAGTCCGGGGGTTTGACAACTAACTTTGTTTTTTGTTTCCTTTCTCAGATGAGTCAGGAGACGGTTCAAGTAGTTTTGGGTCAGATGAAATTTATCTTAATACAGTGATATTTTGGACCCTGAGGTTGGTTCCGGTGCTCCAACTGTCTTGGAAAGCATGCTTAAATATGCACTGAACTGCCCTTCAGAAATATTTTATGTTAATAAATGTTCTATCCCAACATCAATAGGAGAAGCATGTGTGATTGATCAGATTTTCTTCTGATCAGATCTGAATAGTTTTCTTAGAAAAAAAGAAAAAGAAACAAATGGATATATTATTCGACCCAGGTCCGATACCCACAGTATTGCTGTGGCTGCCAGCAAGAACAGCAGGCTGCTGAGTGCACCAATCGGGCTATTTTATGGGGGCACCATTAGCTACTAGCCGGCATAAATCTGAG
Organism: Sparus aurata; assembly: GCF_900880675.1. Taxonomy (NCBI): domain Eukaryota; kingdom Metazoa; phylum Chordata; class Actinopteri; order Spariformes; family Sparidae; genus Sparus; species Sparus aurata. The sequence goes on along the minus strand of NC_044196.1, from coordinate 13,573,810 downwards.
TGAAGTGGGGTCAGCACACCCTCAGAGAGGAGCATACAGGCTCAACATTTTATTTCCAACTGTTTAAGGTATGAGCCACAAGAGACTGTGCTTTATTTTTCTGTGCAGCCGGGATATAGTCAATGAACAAAGTATCTCCGAAATTTGGAAATGAAAATGTCATTTTCATCATTGCCAAGCGTACCTAGAATGCCTCAGTTCTCGCTGCTCAAGATTTAAAGGGATATTCCAGTGTAAGTTTAATCCATGGTCTAACACACCGTGAAACTGTGTGAGACTCCCTTCAAGAGATAAAGTTTGCAGACCACTAGCTAACGTAGTTTTAGCATCCTCAGAAACGACTGCATGGCAACAATGATATCATTTCCGGATTTGTAGTATAGTTCCGCAGCTCAATGATGATCATTACTGCGGGACTCTACTGCACTCGGTAATCGACTCACAGGGCTTCCCCACAACAAGGAAGGCTTCTCGGGTGGTGAGATTTGTTCATCTATTCCGACAAATCCGGCAATAATATCAAATGTTTGATGCCTCGAAATATGTGCTGGGACCCTATTTCTAATGTTGCTGAAGTTTGGTGCTGTTCTGAGCATTATTTGTGGCTTTTTGATGGCGGTTTTATATTTGGACCCATTTACTGCAATGTATTGTTGCCGTGCGGTCGTTTCTGAGGTTGATAAAACTACGTTAGCTAGCGGTCTGCAAACTTTATCTCTCGAGAGGGAGTCTAACACAGTTTCACGGTGTGTTAGACCATGGATTAAACTTACACCGGAATATCCCTTTAAGGTTACATACAAGTCACAGAGGTAAGCATCAGCATCAGGTCCACCTTTCAATTAAAAACAGATGTATCTGTGTTTTGAAGAATTATTAACTGCTTAGATTATATCCTGGTGAGTTGGCAGAGGATCACCAAAGTTAATAAAACTCATCCTGCTGGAGACATGATTATCTAGCTAATTTCATGCCGATTTTTGGTATAATTGTCAATAAAGAGCGCACTACAGGAAAAGTCAGGGATCACCAAACTTTCACTGCAATCCATGGTACAGTTCTTGAGATATTTTAGTCTATACCAAAGTGGTTGTCGTGTCACTAGCAAGGCTTCAAGGATGGTGAAAGAACTTCAGTGACCTGAGTAGGAAATTGAGTTGTAGCTTGAGGGGTTTTCTGTTGCCAATACTTTTGGAATCCTTTGTTGGAATCCACTGTTACTGTTGTTATTCCAAACTGATCACAGGCTTTTTCACGCACAAAAGATGGGTTGAGCATCCGATTAAATTGATATAGCAACCCCCTTTTGGCTTTGCAATCTTTGTTTTGGAGGTATTCCCAGAGGATGATTACCTTGGAGAAGAGGTCACTTAAACTGTCAGCCACAGCAATATCAGATAGGATCACTTGATTCTTTGCCAGCCTCACTGAGATATGAATTGTCAGTATGACCTCTTGCAAACTATTTCAAAATGTGGCTGTTTTAGGGGTCAAATTTATGGCTTCACAGTGTTGAAATGTCATCCAGACACACCGTTGTGGTGGAATTTGCCCTCAAGGAGTCAACTTCAAACCCAAAACAACTTCAACTCCGTAATATCAGCTGCTTTTGTAGATGTGGAATGTGTTTGACTCTTTTTTCACCCATCTTATTTTAAAGGTCCACTTAGACAGAATGTTGATTTTGGAGTCTGATTCCCATCTCATTAAACACTGACACTTTGGGAAGGCAGCCAACAAGAACTACAATCCCAAAGCCTCCCATTTTGACAAATTGGGAATCAGACTCATCCATCAACTTTCTTACCTGTCGTGTTCTCCTTCCCGCACACCAAGAACTTTACTGAAAGAACAGGCGTGTCAAGTCCAAAACAGATGGCTCCCACATCTGGTGCCGGCTTAATTCAATCTGAATTTGCTTGAGGAAAACTTGACTTGGGACCATTTTTTCCTAGGCAACACCTGGGTTGGATCGGAACCCATCGGATTCAATGGATGAAAAAGCGATCGAGATTCTTTGGGCAAGTGGGCTCGAGCTCAGGAAAGGCTCTCAGATCAGGATGCCAATGACTTTCACACCCAAAGATGTTCGCTTACCCTTAACAGCAGAACACAAAAAGAGACAAGAGTATTGTGTAACTGTATTAGGGAGTATCTTGGTGTTGATTTTCCCATGGTCTCACTCTTGACCCGAACCTGGTCCTTTTTAACTAAAATCTAAGGAGAGGAAAAGTCCCGTGGCCCTCTGATGGTCCATAGCTGTTGGACTGGCAGTGACCCAAGTTCGCCTGCCTCCCACCCTTGATAAACAGCTCTCACTGTTGGGCACACACAAACCGCTTTCCAGCTGTTTGTGGTGACGAAAAAGGAAACAATGAAGCGGCTGTTGTTTAGACCAGTGGTTCCCAAATGGATGACTTGATTTCATTATATGTCTTTAATAATGTTTAACCACATCAAAACATTCAGCAATATTTATACTACCTACGTTTTCTGTAGGGGTTCTGGAGTTTTTCAGGAGTTCAGCAGTCTTGAGTGAGTACTCAGTTCCACCCATCCAGCAAAGCCAACATCAGACTGAACAGCTCGGGCGTCGGCTACATGTGGAAGACTGCTATTTGTCAATGTAAATATTTATCTGTAAATCTGCAGAGCACCTGTTGGTGTTTGATTCTGATCGATTGGGACCTGGCATATGATGTAATCCATCCATCCATCTATAGCTGCACATCCTTTGAAGTTTTGGAGGGGGCTGGAGCCAATCACAGCTGACAATTGGCGAGAGTCTCAGGTACCTTCTGGACAGGTTGCCAGGTCATCACAGAACTGACAATAATGACACTTTCACAATGGACAATAAAACAAACTAATGCCAACAAACATCTGGCTTTTGTCTTCAATGGGAAATGGTACAAGTGGTATTCATTTCAAGAGTAATGACTCTGAATAAGTCAATGGGTACGTCTTGGCTCCAGCCCCAATCAGCAGGGATGCACACGCCATGTCATATTTTCAACTGCGCCCAGCGCTGCACTTTGACGCTAATACTTTTCCATCCATGTTGGTCTGAGCAGAAACGTGACACAACAGAAAAAAGACATAAAAGGCAAACTCGTCTACCTGCAAAGACAAAGGAGTCAATCGCAGCCCAATCGCAGGGAGAAAGGTCGGCAATGTCTGTTTCTGTAAACCAGAGCCAAAGTATTTCATGTGTTGTGTGTTGCATCTTTACATTTCCTTAGGTTTAACTTTATATTCAATGTCAAAAGCGTGACAGCACTGTGAATTAGGTTAAGGCACTAAAACAATTTGGTTAGTCTTAGGAAAAACACAATCGTTTGACTTAAAATTACATGTTTTGGTAGGCACAAGAATGGTTGGAGATGGTATACCTTCCTGTTAAAAACACACGGTTTTGGGCACCACATAATCAGCTGGTATGACTTCCCATGAAAAATAGCCGGTTTAGATCAGCTAGAGATGATCCGACTGACGGAGATTAAAATCCGACCTTTGAAATTGTACACATTTGCTTCCTCTCTTTCATCCTGTTTTTCTGTCTATCAAAATATCTGTTCTTTTCATCACAAAAATGGCTAGTGTTCGAAGAAAAGATCTTGTTTTAGCTTAAAATACCAGGTTTTAATATCACAAAGCAGGTTAGACATGTCCCAATGACTCGTTATAAACAAAGTTAGGGTTTTTGTTGCCACAAACACAACAGAAACACTGTTGTTGCCATGATGCAAGGAAGTATGCTAATCTGGATGTGGTCTGACATGTATTCATGGTCGTATCTGTGGTTTGTAACATTTTATTCTGGTGGCTGGGCTGCAAATCATCTGTTTTTTTATGCATGTTTAAAAAAAAAAAAACCAGCATAGACGGAGTGAAAATGGTGGTACCATTACACTCACATTCACACCTATGTGATATCCAGAGTGATAAAATACATCATAACATTAAATTTAAAAATCTAACAAAACCGGTAAGCATCCGTGTACATACATGTTATATTGGAGGTGCTGGGGTCCATAAAAGTTTTGGAGGCACCGTTTCAGAGCTCAACTTCCCAGATGTCTGACTGGGAAGATATGAGTTGCATCGCGATTCTGCGTCTAAAGACGAGCCAAGATAATAAAGCCGATACCCACCACTGTGTTTTAAAGTGGCTCTGAACCGGGATGGAGGATTTACCGGCACAGTAAAAAACAAGATGTTCGACTCGGTCGCTCCACAAGGTCGTTTCTCATCTACTAACAATGAAGTACTGATCTGCAGCTTTGTAAGGCTTCTGGACACCGAAGCTCAAATATTTAATCGGGGCCACACTTGTTTCACAGTGATACACTGGAGGGAGGGACGCTGGGTAAATATTTGCTCTCAGACTGTGTAAATCTGTAAAATGGCCCGCAGACGTAAACACTGCAGGCTGCAGCTCAGGGAACCAGAAGTTTGAGAAGGAAGGGAAAGAAAGAAGTTTTTTTATTTTTTATTTATTAGTTTATTCCACAGAAAAACGCATGTAAGCATTTTTACATCTAATTAAAATGCAGCTGATGCCGTGTTTATAGGACTTCTAACTGTTCTAGCCAATCGTTTGCAGTCTTTGTCCCTTTAAGGCTTCTGAGGTATAAAACACACCCTAAAATAGACATCTGCTAACTAATAATTGAACTGATATTGACTGACACACAGTGACTTAGACCAACAGTTGTCAAGATAAAAAGAGAAAACAAAGGTAAAAGTAAAAAAAAAAAAAAAAAGCTGTCAATTTGTTCGAAAGGACTTTAGTTTACTTTATTTCCATTACTGGATAAACTGTCTATCATTTAATCGATTAAAAGTTCATATGAAATGGGGTGGCTGTGGCTCAGAGGTAGAGCCAGCGTCTCGTTATTGGAAGGTTGCTGGTTCGATTCCCCTGGTCTGCATGGCGACGAGTCCTTTGGCGAGATGCCGAACCCCAAACTGCTCCTGACGTGCTGGTCGAAACCTTGCATGGCCGCCGACACCATCAGTGAATGTATGTGTGAATAACTGGAAGTCGCTTTGGGACAAAAGTGTTTGATAAATGCTCTCAAATGTAAAAGTTTATTTAAAATCCAAGTAAATTGACAGTATTGCTTGTTTTGTTCATAACTAATGACTATTCAGGATGAAAAAAACCAAAGTGAAGCTGATTTTTCATCCTTTACTCTTCATGCTAATCATCCGTTATCAGAACTGCTGCTCATTTATTTTTCCGCAGGTCATTTTTCTCAGCTTGCTTGGCGTTCAGCACCCTCACTCACTGACTGCTGCAGAGTTACCAGGAGTGAAACGAGGGTGGAGAGCGCCCTCTGCCAGCTCAGTCCTGAAACTGCCAGCTCAGTCCTGAAACTGAGGCTCGGGACCAGAACCAACCCATCTGCAACAAACCCCCAGACTGGTCATTTTGAAGTTCGACTTCTTTTGTGGGTAAGAAAGGAGAAAGACTAGAAGCTACATAAATGTACCAAATCCTGGCGCTGCATGGAGAGAAACTGGCTGCAGAAACAGGTTTTGGCAGCACATTCTGTCAAGAAAAGGTCTGAGATTCAACATTTTTTCACTGTGTTCGGGGTCACACAGCCAATATACAATACACTCTGAATTTACAGATCTGTTGAATGATTATTTTAAGCTGAAATCTGTTGCAAAAGCACCAAAAATTGACAATTTTAGCCACTTTTTGTTTAAGGAGGCATGAGCAGATGAGGATATAAAAATAAAGAAATAAATATGGGGGTAAAAATCTTCCATGCTGGTGCTTTTATTGTTGTGTTCTGCACTGGCACTGCATGGCATGAGTGTCCCATGTTGAAACTGAGAGAGAGCGAGAGAGAGAGGGAGGGAGAGAGAGAGAGAGAGAGAGAGAGCATTCCTCCACAGCTCCAGGGTGATGAAGAGGTTAAGCCAGCCCCCTCTCTTCTGCTTTCTCTCTCTCTCTCTCTCTCTCGGTCGCAGCCCATCAGTCCTGCGCTGCCAGCTCCAGCAGCTCCACTCGCTCTGTTTTACGCAGCAGACATGGACACTTCCAAACTTTAACTCCCAGCTCGCCTGTCTCTCCTCCTCCTCCTCCTCCTCCTCCCCCCTCTGCCTCGTCCTCCCCGCTGAGCTCCGAGTGAACAGCCCCACTGGCGGCGGACGCATGGAGACGTAACTGTGCTCCAGTCTTCGCTCGACTCTGTGGAGTTTGCTTGTTTGTTTGGGTTTTTTTTTTTTTTTTTTTTTTCTTTTTCTTTTTTGGTCGCTTCCTCTTTGGCTTTTTTTTTTATGGTCTGCTCATGCGTCGGGAATGCCATGGCCACTCCGAGCGCACAGCAGCAGCACCAGGATTACTTCAGATCGGTGAGCAGCGAGTCCACCACCTACATGATGGTCCCGGCCGGCGGGCCGAGCGGGACGAGGCGCCGGGAAGCGCCGTCCAAGATGTGGGTGGCGATGGTGGTGATTGTGGTGGTGGTGCTGCAGATCGCCTCCACCACGGGGCTCTTTCTCTACCTGAACATGTCCATATCGCAGGTAAGAGCCGCTCTCCGGTCACTTTCAGAGCTGTCCTGCTCAACTTTTGTGCCACATGTGGGAGTTTTGGGCAGAAAAGTCGCTTTTTGCGCACGAAGCCGGGACCAAACGACTCCTGTTGGAGGTCACAGTCGCACTTTTATTACACTTCAGCTGTGTTTTGTACACAATTCCTGCAAGTCCGAGAGATACATTAACGAAGTGTTGTAAAACTTTTATTTACGGGGGAGTAATTCGCCCCTGGAAGAGGTTTTTGCGCACTTCGCCCCTGCGTCTGGCTCGTCAGGCGCTCTGCTCTCTCGCCTGACTCAACTCGTTAAACCGTGCGATCTGAGAAAATTACCAGTAATCGAGGCAGAGGGGAGTGAGCAGTCTGCTTTCATCGAGCAAACGGCGTAAATTGCGTGTCTGAAAGGAAAACGCTGCCGCCATTTAACGAGCAGGAAAAAGCAGTCTGCGAAATTGCCTCTTAGCAGGTTACAGATGTGTGCAGAGGTGACACGTCCAGGTGAGCTCTGCCTGCTGACGTCAGCAGGGAAGGTGTTTTAACATCTGATCTACAGAGAGAGCTCTTGGCTGTGATATCTGCACACAGCTGAGGTTTGAGTCCTGCATCCAGAAATCAATTAGCAGGGCTGCTGATTTAGATAAAAATGCACATCCAGCTCTTATTTGACTGTTTATGGTCATTTACATGAAAATAAGTGAAAAATGTAGTATCGGGTGCATCTAAATGATGTGCTGGTGCACCCAAAGTTAAGGTTTAGGTGCACCAGTGCAACATACGCACTGAAAAATTAGCCCAGATACGTTATCCTGTTGCAGACGTAGCTGTTCAGCAATCAGCAGAAAGACTGAAGTCGACCGAGCTTTGTCGTTGGTCGCACCCGTGCCCCTCAGGTTTAGAGGTTTGCTTTCTGGACCACTAGGATTATCGCAATTTCTTATTCCGTGTGATCTAAAGCAAGAAAAACATGTGTTTCCACCTTTATTTCCTGTTTACAATCATTTCCATCATGTGTTGAGAAATGAAGGTAAAATGTATTGTTGAGCGAATCCTGAACTATGTGCCGGTGCACCTAACGGAAAATCATGAGGCACACCAGTGTGACACAAGAGTCTGGTGCCTTGTGCTTTGTGGCACTACTTATTATCCTGTTGCAGATTAACTCGTTGACTCAGGTTGTGACTATTTTCACCGAACATGCAGCCAAAAATCTAACTGGTTTCACCGGTGCGCCTGAGATTCAGAGGTTTATTTTCAAATCCTTTCTTTTATGCATGTAATTTAAAAGAAGAAAAACATCCATTTCAACCTGTATTTCTGTTTCGTGACACACATTTACATCATGTGTTAAGAAGGCCAAATTAAAACGGCTTATTCTCTGCACCTGAATAATGAGCTGGTGCACCGACAGTAAATCAGGCGCACCAGTGCAGCCAGTTTGAAAGGTGAGCGTGGAGCTCTGCGGCTGCAGGTGAACCTGTCCAGCTTCCAGCAGGGAGACCCGGCGGACTCGTTACCTTCCAGGGGGAGGCATAAAACATGGCGGCGATAAGCTTATCAGCCAGACTGAGGCTCATAGTGCGGTGCACTATTTTATCTCTGTCCTCCTCCTGTCTCTGAACGGAGCGAGGAAAAACACTCCACCTGCCTGAGACATGGGGATTTAAATGCACACTTGGTCAGTGATACGTGGACCGCGGGGGGAGAGAAGGTGCTACATGTGGTTTCAGGGAAACTTTATATATTGGCATTTGTAAAAATACATCTGCGGGGACGCTGGGGGAAAACATGTAGGATGAATGAATCCCAGCAAGAGGCCAGTTTAAAGTGTAACGCTACTCCGTCAGGGTAACCGGTGAACTCTGCGTGTCGATGAGGGTTCACATCTGTGGGGAGGTGGGAGACGAGTCACGCTTGGTGGAGGTTTGCGGTGCGAACTGAGGCGATGAGTCGCGCAGGTGTGCGTCAGTGAGGAGGACCTCCATCGAGAACCGCTTCCCAACATTTCCTCTTTCAGATGCAGCGGGAAGAAAACTGAGAGTCGTGAATGAAATCTTTCGAGGAAATGAAAGCCTGCAAGTCAAGCTGGCAGCCTGGCTCCATTTCATCCGCTTTCCCGTCCGCTATCGGAGACTAAACTTATGAATAAAGTCGCGTTTCTGTCAAATGTTGTTGGTCGTTGTGAGTCTGAGGGGAAAATGGGGAGAGAGCGACAACTCTTGGAAACGCTAGCGGCAGAGGGGAGAGCTGTCTGTTTCCACTTTGCCGGGTATGTGCAGGGTATTTTCAGGGTGCGGGGTATTTTCTTTCCTAATGAGATATTTGTGTCTTTCAATTAAACTGCACTGTTTTTTGTTATGCAGTAGTGGGGCAACATCTGTCTTGGAGAATCTCAATCGGGGTTAATGGACAGATGTGCATTTGTTTGTTGGTTTTTGTGTCTTAGATTACATAAAAAACTACTGAACCCGTTTCCACTGAACCCAGATGGAGGATGACTCCCTGCCCAGAATAGACCCTGTAAACTTTTGATCTGGATCTGGATGAAGGGACGGATCCAGGAATTTTGAGATAAGGCCCCCCCCCCCCCCCCCCCCCCCCCCAACATTTAAGGTGTTGGACGAGTATTCATCAATCAAACTCGGCTCTACTCCTAGTTTTAAATCACACGTCAGCTTGTGTGGTCGTTTGTAGACAATGACGTGAGTTTCTGAGTCAGAAATCCTTTTATTATTTCTCAGTCCCCCCCCCCCTCGAACATTTTGATCTTCGTGGTTTACGGCCGTGCTGTCATGAGAGGAACACAATACGAAGGCAAATATACGAGAGTTCGGCTGCGCCTGCTTCCAATTTACACACTGGCAAGAAACGACACTACCAGCGGAGTCGGATCGGAGCCGAAGGTCTCTGTATACTTTGTGGATGAGATAATGAGCTAATATACTTATTTATTAGACGGCTCAAAAGCTTGTTTAAGTCTTGATAGATGGGTCGGTTTTTCGGCCGTCCCTCCCCGAGGTGGCAGGAAGTCGCACGAGAAACAGATTTTGGAGATGATACTGGACAGAGACGGAATGAAAAACACGGAGCTATGTATGTGGGGAATCCCCCGGTTCTCATGCGGAGGCCAGCTATTTTTAATCTGGGAGACAGGCCCGTCTTTGAATCGCGAGCAGAGCTACACCCCAGTGCCAGCCTGGGCGAGGACAAAAGACGGTCTGAAACAATGAGCGGCGCACAATGAGGAATGCTCCGGTGCTGCCTCAGGGCTGCGGCATTCAGGCACAAACAAACAAACACACGTAAATACGGAAGTCACCGGCTTCGCGGGGGGGTTTCAGCCGGTCCAGCCTGGGCTGATTTCTGTTTCTCAGTGGTATCAAACATCACTGCTCCACTGTGAGGCTCTGCTGCTTGGATCAGTTTTGATTATAACCTGAATATCTGTCAAGGTATTTAAAGACGTCACCTTGGGCTCAAGAAAGTTGGTTTACAGACTCTTTTTTTCTGACCAAACAATGAAGCAATTAATCAGAGAAATGCTCGGTGGATTAATTCATAAGTAGAAGAATCATCAGTTATATTTTGACTTCCATTTTTGAAGAAATGCGCCAAAGAAATAATGTCCAAAGTCCTTATAGGCGACTCTCGCCACAACGCCCCAGGTAGCTATTCTGAGCGAACATGTATAGAGTCGGCAGTCAAGTCTGACAAAGACGGCTTAGAGAGTTTGGTGACTTTGCCCCAAAATAAGTCTTTACAACACCAATTTCCCAAAGGTTATACCTTTACTTCTACGACAACAGCTTCTTCTACGGGTCAATCCCTAATGTGGCGCTGCCAGATCGTCACGCCGGAGCAGATTAATATCTAATGTTTGGATAACCTTTCTTGGTAATCCTGTGTATTAGCGCGATATCCTCGTTTTCATGCTTATTAAAAGTCCGTCTGCAGCCGAATTGGTTGAAACTTTGGTATCCTCTGATATCTTCAGCTGTGATTGGCTTTTAAGGGGGGAAGGGGCAGGAGATGTGTCATCCAACGGCCACCTCTGACGTTACAGACTTTTTCAGTAGGTGGTATGGAAGATGTCGGCAATGTACATTTCTTCAAACCGCAGATATGTAGCATATCAAAACTCTACAAGATGACTGCCGAGAGACCTATCGTATCCCGTTTTGGACTGGTTCTTTTAGTGTTCGTTGAGACACTTTTCAGCTGTGTTTGAAGCAACAAAACCAGGTATTTAAAGCCAAGGAAAGATCTTTTCCTAACCTCAGCCAAGTTGTTTTTCTGCCTAAACCTGATGTAAAGGAAGGGAGAGTTTCCTATCCATGGTTGAGCGAGGATTGGGAGGATTGTGTGGCGCCTAACGCAGTCAAGACTTTGTGATCCTCATTCAAAAACGGGAGTAAAAACTATAAATTATTTAGAAATCAAGAGAAGTCTGCCCTCATTTGGTGTTTTGCCTGTTGGTTGTTAGATGTTTAACTTATAAGCATGAGAATTAATAAGCTTTATTTACAGTTCACTGGTCATAGAGGAAACATCTTAAAGGCTTAACACTACGTCATGTACGCTTTCTTGTACAGCTGGGATCAACTACACGCGGTTTACCACTTTAATGCCTTTCGTACGACGGCGTCTTTAGATTTAATCTTTTTCATCTCTGCTGATGAAAGTCTGGACTGGAGGGACGAAACCGTATGAGATGTTCCGCCGAGTTCATACGGCCGCCTCAAAACTCGATTAAACTCCACATGTTTTATAAACTTCCTTGATGTGGATCAGATGCGCCTCCACATGACAGTGACGCCGGTGCACATCGCCGTGATTGGCAGAAATTTGAGGGGTTTTGGGGGGAAGTTTGGGGGTTTTCTGTGTGTGTGTGTGTGTGTGTGTGTGTGTGTGTGTGTGTGTGTGTGTGTGTGTGTGGTTGTGTGTGTGGGGGGGGGGATTGGCATTCCATTCCTCACACTTCACTGGTCCACTTTATTATTGTTTGGGCTCACTGATAGGCTCTGACTCACCCTTACATGCAACAATACACCCGGTGTGGCTGTGTGTGTGTGTGTGTGTGCATGACTCTTTGTGTGTGTGTGTGTGGTCTGATTCACACAGACGAAGCCCACAGTGGATGTGTACGGCACGGTGTGTGTGTGTGTGTGTGTGTGTGTGTGTGTGTGTAGATGAGTGTGTGGTCCGCTTAGCCACCAAAAAATTGCCAATTTTGGTCTTTTCTATCTGTGTTTGTGCGATTTAAGCGCGTGTTTTTTTGCGCGTACCATCTCAGGGGTTTTATCTGGGGCGATAGCAAGACGCCCTTCGGGAATAAACAGCCGGAGAAAATCCCCCAAAATATTGACATTTTTTCCCGGCCGACGAAGAAACACAGGGGAGTAATTTTAGGTTCACAGATTCGAATCGCAGTCAGATTTAAGGCTGGATTAGGCGCCGGAGTTCCGATGCAGCATAGGACAAGAAAATGATACAACCGTCGGTCCAAAAAAATTTGAAACTGCAGATCTACTGACTTCCATTCATTCCCCCCCCGAGCTGTTTCTCAATCCGGCCTCCATGTGTGGCCTCAGCTGTTGTTGCCAAGATATTCCTGACGCGCTGTATAGAATCGCACAGCCCAGTTGTTCCATCCATACGTAGATCTGCTGTATATTTACCCACAGAGTTTCACACTAGATCATGTTTTTTATTTGTGCGAAGGTCAAAGTTGGACAGGGAAGTGAAAAGAAACCCCCGACAAGAATGGAAAACACGCAAGACGTGTGCACCGCGGGGGGTGTTCGGTGTCACCGGGTGGGCAAGTTTGGACAGGACCGTGTTTTCTGTACGTGTGTGGGAGATAGATATTTGACCTTTGACCTCTAACAAAAGCACACACACACACACACACACACAGGTGCACGCACAGTTCATCACCGGTGACCAATTTCAAGTCAAATCAAATCCCCTCACTGCAAATATTTTGATTTAATCCAAAGCAACTAATATAAACCTCCCACACCAGACTCCATCGCCAAGATACACAATTCTCCCTCCCTCCCCGCCTTCCCTCTCGCTCTATCACACCTTCTCTCTCTCCGTCTCTGTGTGTTATGGTTCAAGTCCACGTCGCAGAGTCGAGTTACAGTCGGTTTTAGGGCTCGAGGGGGGTTGTGGTGGCGCGAGGGGTGGGCGGATTTTTAAAGAGTGACACATGCAGTTTTATTTTTCTTTCGTGAGGCAGGAGTTTAGAAGTGAACCGATTCCTTGGTAGTCGATACGTGTGTGTGCATCCCAACAGGCCCCCTGGGCACATCTCCAAAAGTGACGTGAGGTGTTTATGTGGGTGTATCACGCAAAATGAACGAGAGGCGTGATGAGATGTACATTCATGCAAACACACGTTCTGTCAGCGGAAGATGTGTTCGGCCTCGCTTCTCGCTCCGTCCAGTTGTGAGGCTAAACACTGATGACAAGGCCAAAATGATGTCAACTAAGTGATCTGTCAGACGTGTTGGCTGGTGCAATTTTCAAGCAAAGGAGCGGCTGATAGTGGATCTTCACAATAAACGTTGCTTTTAAGATGATAAAAAAAAGAAACTTTTTGCTATGAGGGCGCGATAGGAACGCTCATACGTGTTTCAGGGGGCTTGTTGAGGCGCGGTGTTGTGTCTTCGCGCGGTCGTGCATGAGTGCGCAGTGTTTTCACGGCCGGGTCGTTTGGACGAGGATGAAACGGAAGGCTTGAAGGGATGAAAGGGAAGAGAGAGCAAAGAGAGAACGAAGAGGGGAAAGTGGGCATGAGAGATGAAAGTGACGACGGGAGGAGATAAAGATGATGGTGATTCATGGACGCAAACGAGATTGTAGCATCAACAAATACATCACGTTCATCTTGAAGTTTTCATTTGAAGTGTTACAAAAGATGTTAGGTGACTATTAGGTGATTTTTTTTGTTATCATACAGCACAGGGTTGCATAACAAGTGCTACACGAACAAAATGTACATCCTGTAGTTTTCTATACATAAATACATTCACTTGTAAACACCCAGGAAATAATTCCGTTGTGCATTTCTGGAATTTGTGCCTGGGTGAGTGTAAGCAGCAACAAGATGATAAATATGGTCGGCACCATCAGATTAGAGGTTCAACAACAGGTGTACGTTAACTATGAATGTGTGTGAGTAGCATGCATCAATGACGTAAACACAGGGTCCACCTCTGCTAATCTTGTATAAGTCCTGGAAAAATAGTACACCAGGATGAGTGCAAACGCTTGAACCAGGATGTTGTGGTGGAGACAGGTCTCTGTAAAGAGGTCAAAACATACCTTTTATTCTACAAAAATAACTTACCTACAGATTTAACCATACATATGATATAGTGTGCTAATTTCAAGAGCTTTAGAGGTGCTGGAAGGAGGATGAACGCTAACCGTTTCTCCAAGTTTCTCCTCTGCTTATGCTAAGCTAACTGACTGCTAAGCTAAGCTAAGCTAACCGGCTGCTATCAAATGTACACATCATTGGTATCAATCTATTTGTCCAGTTCTCGGGAAGAACGTAAATGAGCGTATTTACTAAAATGTTAAAGTGTTTCTGTTAATATGACTCCAAGAAGATTAGCAGTTATGTCGCTAAATTAAATCCCTCTGGAAACAACAATGAGGTATCAAATGATAGCTGGTCTGTGGGTATCAAACAGTGAAAACGTGAATCTCACGTCACATAAAACATCCAGAATAAGGAAAAAGTGAGGCTAAAAGAGTGGAAAGATGGAGATGGGACGGCGGCAACACAGACATCAGAGAAGAGTGTGCTGCTGTACATGATGTCATCTGTTAGAGAGCAGATATACAGACACACTTGTGTCCTTGGTTCGACAGCGCGACACGTGAAAACAGGATATTTACGTTCCCACGTTGGAATGCTCATTAGGATGTGGCTGCAGCTGTGTGTGTGTGTGTGTGTGTGACAGCTGCTATGCTGTGTGTTATCACTCTGTTTGCTCGGTCAACGTGGCTATAAAGGGCTGATAGATGCCGCTCATAGGTTTCGAGGGGACTGAAGCCCCTTTTAAACTTCTGCCTCGTCTGCAGACTGAAATCTGCGTTGCTACGCTCGACTCTCCTGGGAGCAATAAGATGTTTGCAGCTTGTGCTATCTTTACGGCACGCTGACTGCTGAGTCAGCTGAATTTCTGTTTTCTACAGTGTCATATCAGTTTGCATTAAACACTATCTCAGCCTGATAAGGCACAGTAAGTAATTTGACGGTGTGTTTATAAAAAAAATAACCTGATAAGAGGAAGTTTTGTGTTTTTATCTTGTTTCTATAGACAAAAAATAAAAACAATGTGAGTGTTTATTTAAGCAACCAGACAAATCTCTCATAAATATTGTACCATGTGTAACACGGCAAATTTGGTCCCATGACTGCAAGGTTAATTTCATTTTTTCTCCCTTATCTGCATTTTTGTCCACATTTTGTCCTATAATATGAATAAGACTTCCATAAATAAAAAGCAAAATTAACAAATATATTGATGATTTTTTTGTCATGTAATCGATCAATAGTGAAAAATTCCCATGTTATGTTCTCAAAGCCCATCGTGACGTCTTAAAATGTCTTGTTTCATCTAAACAATCCAAACACAAAGCCTAACCAATATTACTTGCTGATATTGGATAATCAAGGATATATTGGTCAAAACTTGTCATATGAAAAGTTTAGTTTGTTTTACACAACATAACTAATTCCTAATTAAGTTTATCGCTGGTCAGCGTCGGACCTCCATCAAAACAATCTTTGACCCAAGTGTTTGAGAACCACATTTGGATTATAATGATATTAATTAAATCTGATGTAAAACCGCCTTCAAAGCCTAAAATGACTCATAATCTGGTCTTTAACAACCTGATACTGAGTGTGTTGGCACTAGATGAAGCCTTCTTGGTCCATGTTGTTAAATAATGCTGACTCTGCAGAGTAATGGAGTTGATGTATGAGCGCTCACAAGGTCTGACAAAAAAAAAAATGTCTGGTCCAGATTTTACAGTTTATGGTGTTACTAGCAAACAGATGGTTACAGTAATGTAATGTATATAAATTGGAGAGTGGAAGTTCAGCTCCGCGTTGACCTCCTACGACGAAACGTCTATCCGTCTTCCCTCATTTCCGACCTCCATCGTACGAGTCCCATATGGCTCCCATCATAGGAAACCAAATCCTTCCTTGTACTTTCAATGCACGTATCATATCAAAGGGGAGGCGGAAAAAGACGCTGCTGGATTTCGTCCAGTGGAACCACGGCTAAACCTTGAGTTTGGTGTCGGTGGGGGGGGGGGACAAAAGAAGGGAAAGGAAGACATTTGAAGACGGGAAGAGCAGAAAATGGATTTTCAGGTTTCTCTAAAGGTAGCTCTGTGTTTGTAACATGCTCTACATCATGACTTCAAGTAATGGAAATGCTTTAAAAGTTAAGTCACAAATAGCGGAGCCTTTAAATTTTAAGTTATTTCTCCTAGAATATTGAAACTGTAAGTAAAACATCCTGGGACTCCAAACCTCTCCCACCAAATTCTATTTAAATTCCATAACATTTAGCAGCTCTGAGGCATCACAGCCTCCTGTTGAATAGAGGAGAAAGTGCTTAACATGGTCCTTTAAAAACCTGACATCATTAAAAGCAGCACTCCAGGAAAAAGCTGCCCTGGAAACCATTAGTCATATCACAAACTCCCTCAAATACTCTTTTCTCCTGTGTCACCGCGAGAGCTGAAACGATCAGTCGAACTATTTTGCATAAATTGTTTAGGTCTTGTGGGCTAAGATGCCAAACATTTCCAAATTCCAGCCTCTCTTTTACAAGGTTTTTTGCGTAAGTGAGAACAAATTGAATCTGTTTCAAATTTTAGACAAAGCAGGGACGTTACCTTGGGCGTAAGGAACTCGAGATGGTCACTTTTCACTATCTTTGACATTGTATAGACCAAACTGTTAACCAATTACCAGAGAAACACAATCCTGCAGATTAATCAGTGATGAAACTGCAGTAATTGTTAGTTGCAACCACCACAACAGCTGGCAAATGAATCCAGGGCTGTGTTATGGGACGGGGTGAAGTTGAAACAGAAAAGTCGGAGCTCTTGAACGCTCCCTGACGCAGGAACTCATATCGTGGCCAGTTTGTTAAGTTTGTCCTGGAAAGTGATTCCTTGAAAAGAGCGACTATGAAACCAACATGGACGGCTGAGATCCAGTATTCGATGATGAGGTCAATAACGGTTTCACTATTGGAGCTTTTCCATCAGCACTTGAGTCGAACCATGCGGCGCCAATTTGCGGTTCCATTATCAACGAAACCACGCTCAAGATGGACCCCTGTCAAACATGTGTTTGTTGCGTGACTCATGTACGAGAAGGAGGCTCTCATTTGTTTTTGTAGCTTCTTATATAAACTTTTATTGTGTTTGCTTTCAGCGGTTTCAGGACTTGTGTTGAGTCGTGTCCTGATCTCGCTGCTTCATAATAAGAGCTTTTAAATACCTAAATAACAGGTGACATTTATTGTGAAGATTTTATAGGAAATGAAACGTCTTTATCACCGATTAGTGGATATTTGTTAGTGGCTTTTGATGATAGTGCAGGGAGGAAGACTTTTTACAGCCGGGCGGTCTCCAGTTACCAAGCTAGAACATGTGTGCTGAAACGTCGCATATTGTTTGTGTGACCACGAAGAAAATGAATCCAGACTTTAATGGTATCGTAGGGAAAACAGATCCGTGTGTGCGTGAATTTGTGTGTGTTTACCTGATCAGTCAGCGGCTGACCGGACGGAAAGTTCTGAGTTGGTCCAACGTGATCTAACCTTGGGAACCGGCAGACATCTCGGTCCTGGCACAAAAAGGAGGGCTTGTTAGTGTCAGCCGAAAAAGACTGTCGACTCCAATGTTTTCCCTCAAACACACACACACACACACACACACACTCTTGTTCTCTCTCTGATATCAGTATTTAGACCCAGTAACAAGAGTCCCTGTGTCAGCTCTCATTTCTGTACTAATTAAAAACCCAGTGAACTACTTTCTTCGCTGTCTTTCCATCCAGTTCCACAACAGTTGCCTCCTCCGTAAACCTCGGTTCTGGCCGTCCCTTTGTCTCGCTCATGTCTCCCCGACCGTGTGGTTTTGGCTATTGATGAAAAAAGTCCATCGTAACCCATCATCATTGCCTTCTCCGATCAAAAAAACAACCACAAAAACATTATCGCTGATGTTCCACTGCCCTCAGCTCCTACGCTGAGCTCCAGACTGCAGCTAATTTTTGGCTTGGTGTCTGAAAACACAACACTGCCTCATTAGAAGCTCGTAAGGTTTCTTGGATGTGTGCGATCGCAGGTCATCCATAAATAAATGAATCAACCAGTGAGCATGGATTTGGCTTTTGTCTGAAGCATGCTGAATGGAAAACCTTAACAAGAAGAGTTGTGGGAAAAGAGGTGAAATCATGAACTTGTCGGGCAGGCGGTCAAAGCTTCCCTTCAGTCCGTGACTTCTGAATACGGCTGTCGTTTTTTGGTTTTGTCCGTTAAAAGTTGGAGCAAGCACAGTTAGGAAAGCAGATGTTGGCTTAATTACCAGATTACGGCAACTTTATGACATCATCTTAGCTCTCTTTTGGCTTTGGATGATAAATCAACAAAGGTGTGAATGGTTGTTAAGCTGTCTGGTGGGGGGGGGGAACTCAGTAGTGCATTGTAGGTGGGTGATATATGTAGTGTCTTAGGCCACCTCCTCTGTTCAAAGTCGGCCATTCCAGTTTGACATAGATGGATTCCTTTACTCTTTCAAACCATCTGTCTTCTCTGGCCAATATGTTTGCATTGCTGTCTTCAAAGGGATGAGCTTTCTCCTTCAGATGAGGACAATGCAGTACTGAGATCTCTCCTAAGGCACCTTAACAACCACTCGCACCTGGGCTCACCTAGCCCAACAACCCACATGAAGGCCGGTAAAGTCAACAACCCACAAGTGGCCCTAACGACTCCGTAAGGACACTCCCACGCAGGGTTTAAAAGCCAGCTAACTCCTCTCGAAGTTGTTAGAAGTGAAGAAGCCTGTTGGATGAGAGGTGAAATGTCTTCAAGAAACCTTCATCGACAAATTGATCAGACTCATATCTGCATCAGGACGAGAGGTCTTTGAAAGAAGTCAAACAACGGCTCTTCTGCTTAATTTGAGGTTTTACGGTCGCCTGAATCTAAATGATACATACCAAGACTTTCCAAAGAAGACTCTACTTGTTTGGCCAAAAAAGACTGAAAGCCTGTTTCCAGAAATAGCTACTTGGATGTCTTGGCCTCTTGTAGAGGAGATACAAATCTTGCATGAATGTTATGAAAACATGAGTCCGATCTAGGATTGTGTTTCTCTGCTGACTGGGGAAGAAAAAAAGATCTTTGGCCTTGCTGCTGCCAAAATATTATGGGTAAGAAGGGAAAGTGTGGAAACATCTAGATTGTGACTGAGAGAGGCTTTTAAAAGGGTGAAAAGACTATTTTTAGACTGAAATCACAAAGGCTTCTTGTTTCCACACAGTGTTTCTTACATTTTTTGGACAAAACTAAAAGTCTACAGCCATGCTAGACAAAGTGATGAAGCAACATCATCAGGGTTCACCGTCTGGGGATCACGAATCTAACTGATAGTAGTCTTGTCAGTCTAGAGCCAAAGTCGTGGACTGACAGACCATCTTGCCACTGCCATCCCTTGAGCCAGTTGCAACATTTCAGTCTTTCCTCTACTGTTCCTCCCAGGAAGAGAAGACAATATTCTGTGAAATGTCATAAAGCCCTTTTCAAGTCATAACTTTGACCTTCTCGTATGAAGGAAGGAGTTTAAATGTCAGTACAAACTCTGCGAAGGTATTTGGAAAGGACATAATCGTGGCAAAGAATCCCATCAGTTTAGATCGCAAACAGGTTCTTCGGCTTTAAAGAGTTGGCAAATGATCGACTTGGCATCCATGGCAGCATTCTCGCTTCTCATGGGATGTTTGAGATGTTTCTCAACACGCTACACAAATGCTTGACAATGGCTTTACTTGAGATGTAAAACTTGAGCACGACATCTAAATAGCAGGCGCAGAAATGTCCTCAAGCGCTGTCCTTGTCTTGTTGGCGTGGCTTTGATTTCGCGATAATGGCAGTTGATCTGGTTTAAACAAATAAGCACGGATGAATCCAAGTGCTGACTGAAATGTAAAACACATGGCAGATGAATTTTTTTTCAAATCTGAAGAAAAACGTGTGGGATCGATGCACTGGAGAATTTCCTGTCACTGGAAAAGGCTAACAGAATGCTAAAATCAGCTGCACATATCCCACCAGCTTGCAGTAATAACCTGTTTGTCTCCAGTAAGGCCACTGAACCGAATTGTTTTTCTCAGGATCATTAAACCTGTTTGTGTGCTGCTATCAGGATTTCAAAGCTCATTTCTCGGGAAGCAATCTGAAGCTCAAATCCGTTTCCATTTCGAGGATTTGGAGCCTCGTGATCACTCACAGCGGTGGCGACAGTTCATGATAAACTCTGACCTGGTTATCGAGCAAAGAAAATACCAAAAACAGAAGGTCTTGTTGATAAGTTCATGTGTGATCATTGGCTTGTCTGTTATATTGACACATCTAATGAATGTTCAAACTGCTCATGACATGGTATGTGTCAAGACCTGGCTTAAAGAAATATGTCAATTGTCAAAGCAAGTTTGGTAAAGAAGGAAATCTATAAAGTCATGACTGAACAAGCTTTTGTTTGAGGATTGCAAAAACATTTCTGCCAACTCTTCTAATCACATTATAAACAGGATTTTTAAAAAACTTTTTAATTAAGCATTTTAAGACGAGGCATCACAGGTCACCCAATCTGTTATCCAATTAAGATGAAATTGTTTGTATACACTATGTGTGAATGTCCATAAGGGATCTATAAATTCTCAGTTATTAATTAAAGCAACAAAATGGAACTTCCCTGAGAAAGTTTGGCAGTTGCGTCTCGTTTCCAGGTCGTCAAATACACTTTGGGTTGGCAGCTCGGGTCGAAGGTCAACCCAAAGCATTAAATGTTTTTATTTTTCTTCTTTTTTGGAAAAGATCAAATAATTGTGTTTTTAAGCAAATATATTCATTTGTAAACCTAGATATGCTTGATTGTTTTCATCAAGTTATATGAATTCATGATTAAGTAAATATTTTAGCTGAAAACATAAAACAATTAAGATGATCAAAATAATCACTCCCTGAGTTCCCAGTCCGAACCACTAACGGCACAGCTAACCGAGCGAACTAGCTAACTGCTACAACTACAGTTAGCAGCAGTTAGTGGTTACTCCTGTGATATGCTACCCTATATTTGTATGAAAATGAACACAGGTGAAAACATAACTTCCCTGACAAAGGTAATACGTTTCTTGCTGATATTAAATATTCTCTGCAGAAGTCGCATACAATTTTTTACATTGCATAGCTCTCATATTAGGATCACGTTTTTTGTTTTTTGTTTGATTTCATTTTGTGACAGATGTCTTATCATATTTTTTATATAACACATGACAAGACAATGCAAGGAGTATGAGAAAGTTCAGCTGGAGCATTCCCAGAATTCAACAGTGTGTTTGTTGTGGTAGCTGCTGACACCGTCGACTGCTCATCTGCCAGAACAGCAGCTTCACACACACACACACACACACACACACACACACACACACACACACACACACACACACACACACACACACAGGAGTGATGTCATTGCACCTTCACTTCAGCAGTTCCAGTTTCCAAATGATTTGTTTTCTTTTGATTATTAAGAAGGTTGTAAAACTAATTTTCCATTTTCAGCGTTAAATGAAAAGTAAACGCGCTGCTCTGCTTAATTTCACTGCTCCCTTCTTGCTCAGCAAAGACTTCTAACAATAACCCTAAAAATACTTCTAACCTTTGTCTTAAAAATAACCTCTTCAGCCCACTTTCTTTGTTTTCTCATTCTTGTGGGGACATCTGGACCCCACCAGAGAAAACAGAGCAGTTACAATTTGTACCAGTACAATAACACTGGTAAAAGCCCCTCTTGAGTCATACCCGCTCACCACCTCCTCACACAAAAAGACGCATTTACGGACAAACTTGCCCACCCGTGCTGGCCCTGCCCACCCACAGGGGCCCAGAGGACCCCACAGTAACACACTGACCTAAGCTTTGCTTCATTATGTTATTTACTCGAGCAGTTTTATCATTTTCTTCTCTTTATTTTCTCCAAATGATCCATATAGCAATCATCCAAACGTAAGAATTGAAGGTCACTTCGGGTAAAACAGTACACAAGGACCACAAATGTAGCCCAGCTGTTGGTTTGATTTGGAATTTTTGTCACGTAGAAAGTATTAGGCTCATATGCAGGCCCTCGTCACGACCCCGTTTGTGGCTGGCGTGGACGTCCAAATGTCAGGACGGATTACATCAACAATAATGCACCAAAGGTCCCAAAAGCACGCAGAAACGCAACCCGTCTTTGTCTGCTTCTTTTGCGGTGTTCGATATCGTGTGATCCCCCACGTGCCTGTGAAATTATTTGGAGGGTCGACCAGAAATAATAAAGACCTTCATCTTTGAGCTCAAATAAATATTTTACAGGATGTGACCAAGAAAATCCACCAAGATCCCGCGTCTGAAAGCCAGATGTAAACACCACCGCTTGTTCTTGATATTAGCTTGTGGCTTAACAGATAAATAGAAATCTAATGCACTATTAATTTTATTTTTCAGTCCCGGTATTAACACTATCACATATCTCTGTATGCAAATAAATATGCACAGTAGTGATACAAATTATTATTAATACAATGCATTATTACACAAACAAAAACATATCTTCACGTTTAACATCTGCCGAATTAACAAGAAAGCCCAAATAGTTGAGAATTTGCTGAAGACAGACTTTCAAAAGCTTTATAAAGTTTCTTCTAACTCCATAACTCGCAAAATTGAGCGTTTTTTTAAGGGAGTCTGGGTCCTTTCTCCACAGGTGTCCAATAAGTTGTCTATATCTGTTACCGTTTACTGTTACTGGCAAATTTGACTTGTTTGCCGTCAATAAAATGTTAATACATTTTGTGTAAATGGCAAAATCAGTTGAAACAGTGTGTTCAAACAGCTGTTTGGAGTTAAGCACTTCAGGCACAGAACCTGACAGACTGCTACAGCAATCCCTCTACGTACTGGCACTTTTTACAAGGAAAGAAATAACTTTATGTGTTGCATTAAATGCCGAATTTACAAGAAGGCCCAATGAGTTATGCATTTGTTGTAGACAGTGTTTTACAAAGTTTGTAAAGTCCCCCCCCCCCCCGACCCCCAACTTGCAAAATAAAATTGAGCAATTTTTGAAGGGAGTCTGGTTACTTTCTCCACAGGGCTCAAAGATGTTTACCTGTATTAGTTAATGTTTACAGTGACTGTCCATAAAATGTTGTTGTTTAAAAAAAAAATCAATTTAGTGTGAAGCACAAAGAAAGGAAAAACCTATTGTGTTGCATTTGATGCCGAACTTACAAGACATCAAGACTAATTTTAAAGTTTCACAAAGTTTCTCCTCACTCAATAACTCCTAAAATCACATGATTTGTGAGGGAGTCTGGGGGATGTTGTGGTTACTAGTTCACAAACATCTGCTGCAAACAACTTCTCAGACATTTTACCAATTTCTAAGCCATTATTGTAATTTTGGGCTCCATTGTGCAACTTCCTGGTGATAGATTTGACTCGCCGGAATGCCCCATTAGTTTTTTGCTTTCTGTGCGATGTGACAGTCTTAGAGCGGAGCATCCAGTGCCTGAACACAGTTCATCTGTCTTTCTTTTTAATCTCTCACTTTCTGTCAGTCGCCTCGAGCGTTTCCGTCGGTATGTGTGTGCACAGGTGACTGAGACAAACTGGAAAGTCCTGACCTCCTCTTGCTCTTCTCTCATCCCTCCCTCCTCTTTTCTTTTCTTTTCCTCTTCCCTCTTCAGAGCCAGATGACGAGAACCAGAAAGTTAACCCTTGGAACGAAAAGCAAAAGTCTATGCCTACTCTTTAATTTCTCAATGCCACTCGCTCAGATAACACGGCCCACACTCCCATAAACAGAGTTACAGTAAACTCATAAAACTGCAGCCGCAGACAGTCTGTGTCTTTATCACAGCTGATCTTAACTGCTCTTTTTCACCTAAACATTAACGTTAACAATTAATTGTTTGGAGGAACAAGGAAGCTGAAGAGAAAGAAAGAAACTGACGGGAATATCAGCAAGCAGGTCCACCCTGCTTTTGTATGTCTTTAAACTTTTATTTAAACTGGAAGGGGTCCAAAGCAGCAAAAAGTGACAAAGAGAGGTCAAAGTTCCACACGCAAGGGCTGGGAGTGGTGTTCTGCTGTCTTGCTGGGGGGTTGTGTACACTATCACAAACGCTGGTGCTTGCAAAGGGAAAGCATGCACGCAAATATGCATGAACAAACACACAGAGGTGCGTGCAGAGATTTGCACTGTGGCTCGCAGGTAAATCAGTAAACCACTGACAACTTTTCATGCACAATGCTGAGTCGATGCTCTAGTTAGGTTTAGGCTCAAGAGACGCTCGGTTAGAGTCGGGGAAACATCATGTTTTGGCTTGAAATGCCTGTCTTGGCGGTCACGTACTCGCTGGAGATGTCCCGAGGTCTCGTCATGAACGCCTGGTTTTGCAAACATGGTGGGAAATTGTTCTGGGGGCTCCTTAAAACTGTCCAGCTGTTTCACACTTGCTAAGGTTGAAATGCTGTAGTCCTCAACAGAAGAAAATCCAGTGGTTTCATATTTATGAATGTCGAAACAATGTGGCCCCTCGCTAAAAATATCCAGTTGTGTCACCCTTACTAATGTTGAAACCCACCCGGTCAAAGATAAGATTGTTTTGCCTTAAATATCCGATTTTGATCATAAACGCAGCTGGAACACCTAAAAAACTTGAAACGTGGTAGTCCCTTGTCAAATATATGCACAATAAGATCATATTTTGTCTTGAAATACTTGAAACACCCGCTTTTGTCGCCGGGAAGCCTTCCGAGGTCTCCTTAAAAGCATCCAGTGGTTTCACGCTTACTTCTGCAAAAATAAGATCATGTTTCGGCTTAAAATGCCTGATTATGTCGTCACGAACGCAGCTGGGACGCTTACAAATGTTGGAACAATGTGGTCAAAAATACCCAGTGGTTTCACGCTCACCTCATCAAAAGTCAGAGTTCCTAAAAGATGATGTTTTGGCTTAAATTACCTGTTTTGTAGCCGCAAACTTGGCTGATTGTTGTTCTGAGTGCTCCCTACAAATATCCTGTGGCTTCACACTTGCTTCATGTTGAACCGCGGTCGTTAACTGATGTCAGGTGCTTGGCGGCTACGTTTCTTGAACGGTATTCGGGGATCAGTCTAAGCTTTTATCCTGGCGACTGGACACAAGGGAAGCAACTGCCGGCCAGTGGTGTCACCTCTGAGCCGAAGCAGACATCTTCTGGACTGATTTTAAAAAAGATCTGGTGAGCTGTGGAACATGTGTTCGGATCAGATTTGGTGAATCCCAACAATCCACAATTTCCCATGTTGTGTCTGGTCCGTGTCAGAGTGTGAACCCTTCAGACTTCGTGTAGTCGTGTCACGGGACGGTTCATTATCCGTTTCTTTTTTTTTTTTCTTGCTTCTGTTTGTTTGTGCATGGAAAAGATCACCTCATCCCAACAGTAATTGAATTAATTTTGTGATTCGGTGATATAAATCAGTTCTTAGTGGTCGTATTTTCAGCCAGCAGAGGATTTATCTTTTTTGGCTTTCTTCTCTGCGCTCCTTTCCAAACTGTAAGAATTTGAAACAACTCGCCGAACAAAGCCTTTGTCTCCCACCGCAGCTGCAACCACCACTTAAATGTTTTAAAATGGAGGCTTTGTTCTCTGTCCTGTGTCCTGTGGCTCTGTTAAACGTTGTGTATATCTGCAGCTACCTCGGATCTTTGTGTTTAAATCAATGCAATGATGTCACTTTTTTTCGTTTGACCGTGCGGTGATTAAAGTCTTAGTTTATCAAGAACAAACCCCTCTTAATACTGAAAATGACTCTTAAAGCTGCAATCAGAGCAGCTTTCAGGCAAGCAATCAGCCAAACACGCGCTCATTATTGTCATGAGAGCAGAAATGAAAGCTGGACGGGATTTAGAGTGAGGTCATTGTGAGGGGAAGGCGACCTGATTCAACCGGTTCGCTTGCCCTTTATGGACGACGGGTACTTCAGCGTTATAGGGCGCGATCGGCAGGACTTTACGATACAGGCATCTGTATCGGAACAACCCTATAGTTCACTCATGATGTGAAGAAAAGGGTGGCTGTTTTAGGCTTCAGCAACTCATCCTCTAATGATTTACTGTTCATAATGGAAGCTCCCTCACGGTTGAATTCTTGGAGCGACGGTCAACTAAATGCCTGAACTGAATGGTGTATAAATACATTGACACTCCCCTGTCGTCACGCGCGAGTCACAATCGCGTTTCCCTAAAATGTTTCGCTTTTCGTTCAGCTCATTAGAAGACTTATTAAAAACTGTTGTCCCGACCTTGATAAAAGCCGTCTCATCTCTATTTTAAGGCACCTGCTGCCGTTATCGAGGGAAACCTACACAGACCAAACATACGTTTCCCAGATGACTGGTGTTTCAAGGAAAAGACAAAGCAAGCCATTGACACTGGGGAGGCAGACTTTCAGTTTTGGTGGTCTTTGATTACCCTGAGGCCCGGGCCAAGACTAGAAACCCCATCCAGTATTCAGTCTGGTTGTTTTTGCACATCTATTTCTTCTATAACAGCAGCAAAGTAAAGGTTTCTTGCAGATTTGAGTGCCATGTCAGGAGCGATCACCAGTGAGGAGTGTGAACAGTTAACCCCACACACTGTTTTTAGTTACGTAGAATGACACTTTTCTTTTGATAACCTAAAGGGTCTTTGTCTACAGTCTCCTTCACTGACACAAACCGATGCTGGCATGTGAGGCGAGGCCAGGACGCATGCGGTCACATGAACCCGTGTTAAAAACAGTGGTTTCTGTTCCCCAGCCCTCTAATGGTTGCTCCCTTGGCTCCGATATTCACAAATACTCCCCCTGAAAGCTCCTCTGAATGTGTGCCGGGCTCTGGCAGACGCTTTTTGCGGGGGGGGAGAGTCTGTTTTCTTCACCGCCGATGAAAAACTTGGCGTGCGCTGCGGAGTGAGGTAGACGCTCGTAGTTTATCCAGTGTTCATGATCGAGGCGCTCTCTGTTATTTCCCTCGTAAATATCTGTGTGTACGCCTGGCAGTACAAAAAGCTCCTTTTTATTCATTGTGTCCGACCTGATTGCTCATTAGCGTGATTGATCTGGGGGAGAGAGATGTTGGTCATTTAACAAATGGCGGGGATGAATCGGACGGCGTTAACGAATATAAATCAAAGTCAGCACCACGCTGGAGGGCTGCCAGGTTCGCCGAAGCCAAGGAGGGCTGATAAACAAACACACACATACATTAACGTACAACACCGTAATAAAAATATGTATATAAACTCATGCATGCACTTAAAAGCAACTACATGAATAGACGTGTGTTCTCAGATAAAAATTGTGTTTTTTAACCCTGGGCTCCGTTATTTTTACATATTTTGGGGTCCAGATGGCGAACATGCACACAAAAGTTCTGGACGCGGTCCAGTGCGTCGACATTTTTGAAAGGATCCCCAAAGAGATGGACGTCATTGTTAAAGAGCGAGGTTCTCTTTCGTTTAACCACGCAGAGCCGGTGTAGTGCCGTCTTCAAAGCCACCAGACTCCATTGACAAAAAGAGCAATTTAACACCGCAGAACTCAGGAGTTGATGATCCACAGCTGCCTTGACTGGTTAGTTTGTTTGTGTTAGCGTGCGGCTAACGACATGGCAGCCATTACAGCACATTTTTTGGCGACCGCCGGTTGAACTATTTCCCAAACGTTCTGGACCCCTTAGCGCTGCGTTCCCCAGAAAATGCGAAAAAAAAAAAAAAAGACGTAGAGCCCACGCTGGTTTAAAATTACCCTTTAAATCAACACATTCTGACCACTGGCACACACACAGCCTGCACTTTAATGACCAGAAGCTCGTATGTTCGTGTAAACAAAGCGAGCCGTTTTTTTTTAACGACCGCCCCGGGCCAGTTTCTCTCCACTAACCGGAGTCAGAGTGCAAACGTCTGAAGAGCCAAGTCACGTGTCAACAGTCAGATAGCCGTTGCGTAATTGCAAAAGGTCGTAAATCAACGGCACATTTATGAGTTTCAATAAATCAGCTCAGCATTCGTTTCTCAGCAGGTCGCTTGCACTTTTCTCGACAACATACTTGCTAATCGCTGTCCTGCAGCAGTATATCAACTATCTTTTTCCAGATTCGGCTTCCATGCTACTAAACATAGGCCGGCATTAGAGGCACTGTGAGCCCTTCTACAAACAAAGTGTAAGGAGTCGCGGCTCACCTCGATGCTCACCCAGTTTTTCAGAACGCTCGGTACCTCGGAAGGGTTAAGAACTGGAATCTGTGAGGGAATATGTTCTCGCCAAGACATTAAAACTTCCCCAAAGCCACCTTTTCCCCCTTGCTTTTCTGTTATTCTTCCTGCGTGAAGACGTATAACCTTTAAGCCTGACAAGTAATTTAATTTACACACGGTCCCGCCTAAAACTCGCTCGAACACTCTCCGCCCTCGGACGCTTCGGGGGCCGTTGAGTTACACAGCGGCGGAGCGTAACTCAACATGATGAAGCTGGCTCCGCCGCGTTGCAGGAGCTCAGTGTGTTTTATTTCACTCCCCGCGCCTGTGTGCGTCCCTGCCTCTGTGTTTGGGTAAAGTTATTTACGTGGCGTGCCACTGTCGGCGAGGTCTCAGCTGTTATTTCACCCCCCTCGCTCTTCGTCTTGTCTTGTCTGTTTCATCACAAAACAGAGGGAGTACAGAAACACAGCCGACTCTCCTCTCTCTCTCTGTGCTCGCTCTCGGTCCGGACCTCTGTCCTGAAGGATTTGAGTTACGCGGCCACCTTCTCCTCTTCCTAATCCCTTCAAATTAGAGTTCTGGACTGCCAAGGAACTCCCAGACGAGCACACACACACACACACACACAAAACTGTAGCCGGGGTTCCAAGTAGCCCTCTGAGATATTCTTTTCAGTGTTTGGTGTCCAGCGAGGGCCAGCCAACACACACACACACACACACACACACACACACACAATCACTCGATCGCACATACACACTGAGCGGCGGGCCACACACACGGATACACACACGTAATACACATGTACGCGCGCACTCACACGGGGAGGGAACAGTGATGCATTGTTCGGTGCTTCCTGAGAGAGTCGGCATCAGGATCACAGGAGCTCTGTCAGCCCCCGGACCCTTCCTCTCTCTGGAGCCCAGTCATCCAGTTCACGGTGGAGAGCCATGAGAGACCACATGTCTTCAGGCTGAGACAGGATAAAGAGAGCGTAGATCACTCAGACGTGTGTGTATGTATCTGTGTGTGTGTGTGTGTGTGTGTGTGTTTCCACCACTTGCAGCGCTGATCGTTTCCAAAAATCAGAACCAACAGGGACCGTCCCAGTTTAGCTCTGGTACTCGTGGACAACTTTAAATTATCCAAGTTTCGGCTCGAAACCCTAAAATAACAACGTGACTGTTTGAGAAAACTTACCTAATTTTTTCCTTATTCTTCTGGCTTTAGCGCTGCAGTCTAATCAGGAAATAATAAATCTGTAGCAAGAAATACTGATTTGTTGGATGTAAATGTGGCACTCGAGAAATGCATACATGTTTTTATGTAAGCCCCATTTTATCATGTTATCGTGCTTTAAAATGTGCAGTACGTAAGAATTGGCCTTCACAATGGGCAATTAGCTCCTTTGCCCAGTTAGCTCAGTTAGCAGTGCAGCTAGCAATCCTACTAGCTACTACTTATCTTCCTTAAAAAAGGTGCAGCATGTAAGAATTGGCCACCTTCATCAGATTAACCGCTAACTGCTGTTAACTGTAACTGGCGTTAGCTGGCTAGCTCAGTTAGCAGTGCAGCTAGCAATCCTTTTAGCCAACTCGAGTCTGGAAGCTTGACGCACCAGTAGAGTGTGTTTATATAACTAGCACCTCAGCTTCGCTTTAGTTAACCTCGTCTAAACTTAGCTAGCTGTGTTTTTTTAGCTGCTAGCTAACTGACTGTTTAAGAAAACAACAGAAGCTCATGGTTCGCTAAAATTCAGACACCCTTGTAATAGCAGCGCCACATGTTGGCAGGGTGTTTTTGTGAACCTGCAAAAGTTGAGAAAAGCGTGTGACTTGGCTAACGCAGACCTCAGCTCACTGTCGAGGCTGCGATTTTATAGCCCCGAGGAAGTTTATGAAGTGTAAGTTTTGGAAGGGTCGTGCGGTTGTTGTGGGAGACAATGAATTTTGTTTTATTGTTAGGGTTTGAGGTCTTGTTGAGTTAGTAAGATGGATCTGGTATCAATTCTCCGTCGAAAGAGCAAAGAAACTAATCTTTGGAAACCCATTAAGACAAGAACGACATATAGTACGTTAGCAGCTGGTTCACGTCAAAGACCATCAGCATTAACCTCACCTGAGAGCCCCTCCGTCCTGCCAGTGAATAAAGACGAATGACTGTTAACCAGATATTTTGAAGAACCTTAATGTAAAATCCTTGTTGAGAGTTGTTGTGACCAAACATCTGTCACTGGAAATCATATTTACTGACACTCTCAGCCATTCCCCTTCAGGCATCCAACCCAGTTTAACAACACAACAGAGACTTACATCAGATTTTCGGGTGTTTCTGAATGTCTTTAGCATGTGTACCCCAGAGTTTGGCTGCTGAACGGGCCCAATGGACTTGTTGCTTGAGGGAAGGACGAGACATTGATGTCAACTCACAGAGAAAATATGCCGCTCAGGGGACGAGTTACGGGAAGGAGAATTCAGAGTCAGTTGCCAAAAAAGGAAGTATGCCCTTTGTGAGGAATTTGTTGTTTCACAATAAAAGCAGACTACTAGTCAGATTCTCGCTCTCTCAAGACCGTTGTTTTGGAATTAATTAAGTATTTTGACATCATTCATTTCAATTAAACTGTTGGTTAGTTATCATAGAATCAATTGGGTGTAACTTGTTCCTGAAGTCATTGCAAAGGGGGCCAGATTTGCAATTTTGGGATTTGGTCAAGCGGAGTCAGGACTTGGCGAAGAGACACTGCCGTCGGAGGAGCTTCTCAGGAGACGGGGGGAGCGTCTGACTGTCTAACTGCTCATCTTTAAAACAACCTGTGGAGCAGTTCCAGTTGCATGCTCCCGGGGCATTGTGGTAATGGTGTAGAGTCCCCGATCTCCGGAGGCTTGCGTGTCTCCGCTGGCCTACAGAATATCTCACATTTTCCTCTCTGCTTTCCAACAGTTTTGCTGAGCCCAAAACACAATGAGTACTGGAAGTAACTGATAAAATCACCCAAAATGGAGATCTAATTACGGCTCCTTGGCCTCAAAAAGGAGCAAAATGATACAGCTATGATGCAAATCAATGACATGGAGACGTAATAGAATAGTCATGCGAGCGGCCGCTGATCAGAAACGAAGATGAAAAAGATCTTGCGGCGAGGCCGAACCTGGACGGAGGAAGGTTGGCTCTGTGTTACAGTCTGACATCAAACTACATTACTATTCACTCCAGACACAGCTGCTGAGAAAGGAAAACGTAAAATACATTTCGAAGTGGTGTTTTGACATTTGTCTGTGATGTTTTCAGCTGGATAAAAATAAAACAGGCTCTAATTTCGTTCAGTTGACAGACCATGAAATCGTTCATTTTGTGCCTCTAGAGACGATGATGTCTGTTGGTCGTTCCACCACTTTTGGTCTAGACGGAAATATTCCTGCAATTATTGGATGGACTGCCGTTTAATTTGGTACACATGGCCACGGTGCCCCAGAGGATGAGTCCTGCTGGTGGGTGATCCCAGTTGTTTCATCTGTCTAGTTCGATCTGCAGGTTAATATTTGTACTTTTGAGTGAAATGCTTCAACAACTGTTGGCTTGATCGCCACTAAAATTTGGTGCCAACATTCATGTTCCCCTCAGGATATAGTCTGAACCCAATGGCCAGAATCGGTGTTGGTATTGTACCTTTTGGCCACACGCTGTGCTTATGCTCTGGGGTCAGGGTTTGTAAAACATCGTATCTTGGTCATCTTGTAACACGCCTGGGAATTATTGCAAGGTCACCAAGTGTCTTGTGCTTACATGTGTTGAAAATTTGCAAAACTGTCTCCAAACCAGCAACAAGTCCAAAGAAAATTCATCAACAATGGCTGAAATAAGAGGTGTACTAATTGTATGTTGCTTGATTTCTGAGTAATGAAGTTATCACACTTTTAGAAACTGAACCTCTCACTTTTCGATACATGGGAAGAAGCTTTTCTTTGTGGAGAGAAGAATGTGTATCAACAAGACGATAGTGCCTCTCTGCATAGCTTGGTTTGGCCTCTGGCCTCGTCTCCGTGTCCTAATGGAGCAGACCGTGTTCTCCTAATCTTGTTTTTAGCTCAGGGTTTTATCTCCTCGCCAAACACGAAGAAACACTCCCTACCCGCCTGTAAAAACTTAATGGAAGCGCATGCACACAATCACACGGACGTGCACGTACGCACACAGGCGTGCGTGCCCTGCAAAGTCAAACCTTTTTTTTTTTTTTTAATTCTCATACAAAAGACACTCCTCAATAACAATGAATCCTTCAACCAGAACCACCAAAGCAGGGAGTGTGTTTTGGCAGCCGGAGGAAGCGGGGCCTACTTTCACTCCATTTGTTGCAGTGAGCGAGCACAGATCCGACCATGCATGTGTGAACCTCCCCGACACTTCTGCCAGCGGTAGCTGTCATCACACGGCGCTCTGTCTCTGCCTCGGACTGCACCGTCAGCAGTTTGTAGCCGAGACGTATCCTGATTGTACGCAGATGATCGGTGACGGCCTGCTGGGCTTCCTCTTCTCTCATCGCAGCGACGAGAGAGAGACAAAAGAGCGAAGAGGGCGGCAGTAGCTCAATCAGTAGAGACTTGGCTTGGGGACCGAAGGGTGGCCGGTTCAAGTCTAGCTACAGACCACATTATGGAAGTGGACTGGTAGCTGAAGAGGTGCCAGTTCACTTCCTTGACTACTGCCAAGGTGCCCTTGAGCAAGGCACCAAACCCCATATGCTCCCCGGGCGCTGTCACAGCAGCCAACTGCTCCTAGCTTGCAGTGTTTCAATATATATGCAGCTAGTGATGGGTCAAATGCAAAGAATAATTTCCCCTCTGGGATTAATAAAGTATGGAAAAAAAAAAAAAAAAAAAAAAGAACGGTATACCTGGATAGGTATTTGACCTAATTTGACATTACGAGCGTCCCCAAAGTTGACCTCCATGTGGTCAGAAAGCTTGTAAATGGAATGCGCACCGACAGGAGCGACGACACGTGCATGTAGTTACACTTAACTGTGATTCGTCCATGAATAGAAGACATTAAAGGCCATGATTCATGCTTTTTCAAGACCGGGCAGCATGTTGAGACTGTTGAGACGTGGCCCCATTCGGTAACAAAAGAAAGGCTCGCTGTTCTCGTAACAGAAACGGGCCCCATCCTTCCCCCCCCATCGGTTTCAAAACTAATTTACAGACACGCCGCTATCTTCTCGAGGAACAGGGAGATCTGCTGATGCGTCAACACAGAACAGAGTCGCTGAGAAACACGAGGTTGGAGAGAAAAAAAGGGGGGGGGGCGAAAGACAGGAGACAAAAGAAAAAGGGGGTTTCATTAACGAGCGGAGGTCAGGCGGAAAAGAAATTAATAAAAACAAAGAGCAGGGTGAAGGAGTGCAGCGCTGTAATCTCTCTCTCCTCATCAGTGCTTGTTAGAGAGTCATTAGCCCGGCTTTCAGACCGTGACGCTTACAACCTCCCTGAAGGCGACACACACACACACACACACACAGACACACTTCCCCACATCTATGCGAGCCACAGCTGCAGTTCCCAAAGATGTCTTATTTGACCCGTGCTGCCCAAAATTACATGAAAACATTTTTGTAAACTCATTTTTTCCCGCATGGAAGTCGTTGCCAAACAGCAGGCGAAGCTAAAGGGATAGAAACAATTTCCCCTTTTCCCCCCTAGAGGAATTCTGATTTAATTGTTTCTTATAAGATGTCTCGATGGATGTACTTTAAATGTATGTGTGTGTGTGTGTGTGTGTGTGCTCAGTTTAAACTCGAGAGCTTTCAGTGTTGTAACATAAAAGATGTTGATTTCAGCTGCCTGATCCAGCGTCCGACTCCGTGCGGCAAAACATTTGGACTCAGGTTGTTTCAAATTCGTGATTTCGAAGCACATCATGTCAGACGAGGACGGCGTGCGAATCCAAAAACGCAGCAGATAACACGAGATGCACAGAAAAAAAAAGAGCGAAAGAGATGAGCTCCAGGAGGACGTCGAGAAAAATGAAAAACATGCAAAATAAGAAACATGTGCAGGAGGAAACAGAGCTGTCACACTGACAGGGCTGTACACTGGCTGTGCTGTGAGAGTGATGGATCACAATAAAATGGCAGGAATGTCCCAGAAGAGCAATTAACAGCGATGATGACGATGTTTTATGATCTTATAGGAGCTGCTGGATATCATTAGAGAGCAGAATCAAAAAATGATTGTTGCATTGATAACATTAGGTGTAAAATGGTGCTCGGTTAAGGATTGTTTTGTAGTCGCAGATCATTGAAAGATTCAGTTTTATAATTAAAACCTGAATGGCAGGTGTTCCAACCCAAAGCCTTGGGAATGAGGCCAAACATCAGCTATCTTACAAATTGGACATTAAAGAAGTACTTATTTACTACATAAAAAGGGTATCTCCATAGTTCAGTGCCAGTTATAGAAGATGGTGAATGTTGGGCTAAAGGACAAGAAACTCTCTGGCTTGCTTGAATAACTTTAAACCAATCAAAGTTGTCTTGGGTAGATGTCGGCTACATATCGCTAGTACGACTTTTCCAGTCACAATGCTTCTGTAAGTCTGAACCGGGACACAAATAGGAACAGTTTGATCCATCGGTAGCGTGCCTATGTTCCCACATTTCTAAGATTTTTTTCAAAATTAGGCCCCATGTTCCCGCATTTCCTTTTTCATACATTTGTATCAGATTTTATCCCCCCTTCTCCCAATTTGGTGACCAATTAAACCCTTAACCCTAACCCTAACCCTAACCGTAACCCAAAAAATCTTGTGGGAGGATAGGGCTTAAATTGAAGGGAAATGTAGGAACACAAGAAAATGTCCTAGAAATGTAGGAACATAGGGATGACCCCGATCTATAAGTGATGTTCAGATGTGCACCTTGAAATCACACAACTACCCAATCGCGGCTCGGAGGCGCCCCAAAAAGCATTCGTTACAAGAGAGACAAAGCAAGACTGTTGAAGGGACACCTCAAACTTCAAATCCACATAGTGTAAAGTCTATAGGTTATGCAGGAACTCATGGGCGGGGCCGAACACCACCGCGAATATTGAGTAGGCTGCACACTCAGGAAGTTAAAGCCCAGAAGCTGCCATACGCACCAGGCGATTGCAATTCTCTTCGGACCGTATGGCCTCCATCTTTACATCTGGCATCCTGTTCTAAATAAAACATCCACGTCTCAAATCCACTTTCTGCATCCTCTTGAGGCGGACTGTACTGCAAGCGCCCTTGAGCTTCACCATAACAATGCAAAATTGATTACAGAATCTGTAATGCTCTGATGAATGTGGGGCGCCAGCGGGTTCAGAGATGGGAGTTCATATCAAGACTGTTCTGTTCCGGCTGTTAACACACGTTAGGGCTGAACACTGGCTGCATTGTGGTTGACGAGGAAACCTATAGAGTACTTTTACTCACTCACTGCATTTGTTATTTCCTGGCAGTGCTACATCTGAAGCTCCACACTGGGGGTTTTGGAGCCTGCAGCCCCAAACAAAGAGCCGTAAAGCTCAGCGCCTGTCAGAGTAATTAAGTCACGCTCACTGATCAACATCACTGTAAATATCCTCCAGAGATGTGGTTGATTTTTGTGCTACAAGGCAGAACAAATCAAGCTTTTTCTTTGTTTTTCTTCATGTGTTTTCTCTGCAGGTGCGTAGCCAGGGCGTCACAGAGGAGCTCAAGTGTCTCAGTTTACTGAACGCTCTGGATAAGGACCAGGACATCCCCGACCAGCTGGCCCAGCTCTTTGGAGAGCCGTGCATCAAACTGGCCGAAGGCATCAAAGCATACATCTCCAAGGTAAGACCAAAACATTCCGGAGTTTCATTTACAGACTTTCGTTGGGAGTTTGGCCGCCTCTACCGACCTCCCCCCTCCCCTCCCGGCGTTATATAGAGCAGATGGTGGCTGGAGGTTTCAGCTTGAAGGAATCTGCCCGATAACACCGAGCATGGGTGGGGGGGGGGAGACATCTGTGGGGTGAGCGATGCAGTACATGAACCTCTGGGTGCGACTAATTGGGCGTATTTGTCATTGTAATGGAGAAAAACCTTCAGGCGAGAAGCAACACTGATCAGATTTTATAAAGGGACACGTGTCCTTGATTAGGCAGAGCGAGGAGATCGATTGGGAGGAACTTTTTGTCTTTCCCCAGCAACGACAACACCGCTCGCTGAGAGTTCGACACTTTACCTCAAACAAACAGCTAACGTTATTAAGCTGAAGGGCGTAATGAGAGGTCTTTGGACCGAAACCTCGACAGTTTTAAGGGATTCATTAGAGGCGGGCTCCATTTGTTATTATTAAAACCAGCAGATGCACTGTTTTTAATAATAATACGACAGACTATTACAGAGTCATATAGAGAGTCAGAGTCAATAAAAGCAATAATGGTTCCCACTTTACCGTTATTAACGTCATGGCCGGTGTTCATCTGCTCAGTCGTCTCAGCCATAAAACATTTAATAAGACAGCAAGCAGCATTAATCATATAAACACGGACATGTCTTGGAAACTGCAGCATGACGGATTGAGTAAAACGAGAGCTGCTGGGAAAACGAGCGAGACGCCTCGTTTGTTCCTGTCAGTTTGCAGCCGACAGCGTTGATGCCGACGTCGTGCCTCTGCCGGCTGCTTGACTCGTTTTCTACCTGACGGTTGATTGTCGTCGCAAGAGCCAACATTCGCTGTGGAGATCTGCCCGTCTGCGAGCCAACTGTTCGGTTTGTTTCCTTTGTTTGTGGAGAGACGTGACGGTGCAGATATGAGTCTAAACATGACATTCAATCACAAAACCAGCCCGTCATTAATTAGAAGCAGTGTCAGCTTTCAGAGCATGAACTCCTCTGGGCCCGTTTTGTTATAAGTTTACATGTCTCCCCTCTAACTTGCGTTTACATGAGTCTGAACTTGAGACTGTTTTGCGCCCCGGGTTGTTTTTCAGCTCACAGTGATTTGCGAACTCACTTCTGGCTGCATGTGCGTGTGCTTGCATGCCGTTTGATTGAACCTGTTTGGCCTTTTATTGGATTTATCCGTAAAGCCGCTGCCTGCTGAACCCGTGCCAGACTTCAGTCAAATACTGTTTGAATAAGTGCGGGCGCCCACACGCAGGTGGCTGGATAGACAGATTGTGACGAACTCAGGTGCTACAGTAGACGTGTCTTGAGCAACTCCTGTCAGTCATCAGTCACCGACCCGATCGCCAGAATGAATTGCTGGCGTTGTGCCTTTCTTTGCAAACCAGGGACGTGCTGAAACGTGCTCATGGTCTGGTTGGTTCAAGGCGCGTAAACAACTTGGTTAAGGTTGGAAAGAGTTCATGTTTTGGATTGAAGTAATCCAATTTTGATGGCAAAAACACGTTCCAACATCTTGTGAAAGATATCTTGGGATGGACGTCAGAGGCAATGACATGCTTAGATACTGTCAATCACGTCTATATACTCAGTAGAGCGGCAGCGATTAGCTGATTAATCGATTAGCTAACCCAACCGTATGCTAAATCACTGTGTAGCACCATTATCGCAAACTAGTCAGCTTAATACGTATTATTGAACCATATTGGCCAGTTAACTGCGTCATTAGTGTGCAGACGTTAGATTGTTTTGTAGTAAGAAGGTCCTGGTTTCGAGACCCGGCTGGGCCGCAATCCAAAAACATCCAAGTGAGGGCAAATCAGTCAATCCAAATTCCCCGTAGGCGTAAAAGTGAGCATGGATGGTTTTCCGCTCTGTGATGATCTGGCTCGTACAGTGT
The DNA here is from genome assembly GCF_900880675.1 of Sparus aurata. Lineage (NCBI taxonomy): Eukaryota > Metazoa > Chordata > Actinopteri > Spariformes > Sparidae > Sparus > Sparus aurata. Next base: position 13,535,849 of record NC_044196.1, on the reverse strand, counting down.
CGGCTGGGATGGGCTCCAGCCCCCCCGAGACCCTGCAAAGGACAACTTTAACTTTGCTGCAACTGCTCTGCGCCTATAGACCACCCTCATCTCCCATGAGTTGAGTTGACCAGGAAAAACATCAGACTCCTGGTTTAAGTCAATTTTAAACCAAAAAGTTTTTACCTCCTAACTGTGAGGGTTTGCTGCTTTTCTTGTCATATTGATAGTAAATGACGAGTCTTTGGTTTTTGGGCCGTTGATCGAAGCGATCTGAAGATGTAATCTTGAGCTCTGGGAAACTTGCGTTGAGCATTTTATAGACCCCTCGTGTTCAGATTTGACTGAGCTGTGAATCCAAGATCATTTCAATACAAACCCAGGAAGTCCCTAAATTGCCTCCATGAGCTCCGTGTCAGCTCCAGCTACCGACCGCGTCGAGCCAAATCAACATGCCAAACAGAATTAATCGACTTCCTGTTATTTAGAACGCCTCCGTGCATGTGTCCTTTTTTCAACTCCTGCAGTCGTCGGGCGTTTCTTTGCTCTGGTTGTAGCTGAACACGACGTCTTCAGCCTCAGGGTGCCGCTCCATCTGCTCCAACTTGAGCTCAGGTTTTATTAACACCTGGCATTACTTGGCATCGATGGGTGAAATCCGATCAAACATATTTTTACTATCTTTGTTTTGCAGCAAGACGGGAGTTAAATTCCCACATTGCATTTAACATTTAAAGAGACGAGGAGCAACGGGCATTGTACAGACCGAAAAAAAGCCCCACGAGGCAAAATTGTGATCCAGAGCTATAGCCTATAAATAAAAATAGTCTTCAGTTGATATTTATATATGTGCGGTTTCCTCTGGGCTACAAAACACAAGAGTTCACATGACTCGTATCCATACACTCCGGCAGGAAGTAAACACATTGACACACATTTTAATCTCTTCAGTATGTGTGTGTTGAATCAGCATGAAATTAGCAAGCTGTGGTTCAACAATCGCCCAGTTGCTCTCTCACACACACACACACACCCCCTCACTCATTCAGCCCACTGAGTCGCTCCATTGATATAAGTCATCTCCTCGCAGACATAGCCAAGAGGACTTTTCCCACTTTAGTCTGAATGTCTGGACGCTTACAGCCGTGGATTTTCTGCCCCCTCATTTCCTACACACAAACACACACACACACACACGCACACACACACACACACACACACACACACACGTTAGTCTTTGTTTAAGCATCTCTTGTCCCCTTTGTTTTTTTTCTCTTTCTGGCTTATTTTATCTCCCAAATCTGCTTCTTTTTTTTTTTTATTTCCTCATCAACTCTGCACCCCTCAGTCTCTCTGCTCGGCTTGTGAGATACGATCGGCTGCTGCTTCACGCCTCGGCGCTCGTCAGGAACATCTTGTTTTTCGGGAAAATCTACACCATCTTATTATTATTTTCCAAACATTCACACATGCGAGCTTATCTGAATCCCAATCATTTCCATGTCAGATCTTTGTTGGTTTCTATTTTGACCTTTCCCCGCCCTATCGGCCCCAGTAGAACGTCATGGTTGCCAACAGTGCTGCTGTCCTCTTGTATTTTCCTCGTATCCTCCCTTAGTGATTCTCTTAAAAGGTGGTCACTGCTTTCATGCTTCTCAAAAAAGGGTCAAAAAAGCCAAAATGGCGGTTAGATCGAGCTCACAGACCAAGTAGGCGCCATCTCTTTCCGTGTAAAATGCTTCAGTGACAGTACTGGAGATCTGTGGGGACAATCTATGTAGACTGTTTCTTTAATTCTGAGGCTGGAGAGCAATTACACAGTTTAAATTATGCTTGTAATATGATGATTATCTGTGGAAAACCTGTGTAGCATTCAAAGCCATCGTGCCCTCAGTGCTTCCTTTCTGTCATTTCCTTTAAACTCTCAAACTAAAACCTAATCAAGGCACACAGCACAACATTTACTGCCTAAAACTCAAACATAACATGGATGGAACTGTTCTGCCTTCCCCTCAGAAAGACTAGTTTATTGTCGCCACAAACACGCCTAGAAGTGTCTCAACTTCCCACCAAATGTATCCATTAATTGCCACAAAAAAACAGCTGGAAATTGTCCAGCGGTGTCACGCTTACAAATGTCGAAACGCAGACTTGAACCAGGGTCACTGGCTTCCAATTTCCTCACTAGTCTCATAGTAAGTCACGTCCCAGAAAAGGGAATGATCCTGTTGCTATGACACCTTAAGACACGTTAGCTAGCTCAGTCATTCTCATTGTCTTGTCTTGACTATATACAAACTGATCACGGGTTTGAAACGCCAGATTTGTTGGCCTTTAAAGGACATTTTGGGCATTAAGCTCACTGCCTCTCTCTTATCTGTCCATCCAGAATGAAGTTGCAACGAGGAGAGGGTTGCTTTGAGCAGCTAGCTTGGCGCGGTCCAAACATCTTTCTCAAACATGTTGTTTGGTTCATCCATATGAAGATCCAAGTGTGTAAATGACAAGATTTGATTTGACCTTTGAGGAGAGCCAGGCTACCTGTTCCTCCACGCTGCCAGGGTTTTTTCCTCAGCTATGCTATACATCTCCAAGCCCAAGTTTTGTGCCTCCATCAGTGTCTCTAAAAGATAATCAATCAAGGATGGTAGACACATTTAGAACATATATCTAAACTGTGTTTGAAGGTACTTTGGAATCCTTAAAGACGCTTCTGATGTCTAAATAAAACATTCAGTTGGCTGCACCATTTCCCAAGTTGTGGCACTTTTACTTATCCGGGCAGCCTGGTAGGTTAGTATCTTGGCTTGGAAACACTTGGTTCTTAAACGATCTTCTGGGTTTTCCAAATAATACCAATAAATTAGCTTTTAAAGAAACTGGTTGTGACCTCTGTGAACCCGAAAGACTGGGCCTGACACCCTCCTGGCTCTCATTTCATACGTCAACAGACAGATTTAAGAGTTGGATTGATTTTTTTCCATCAAACCGTTGGCAAGGAGGCAAATAAACATATTCCCCAAAAAGTTTGGCGGTTCTTTAAGTCGTCTGTGGTGATGTAACAGGTTAGCAGATGGTCAGTAGATGAACAGAAGCAACATTCCTGAGGACCAATTCAGCCCAAGTCTGACTGAAGCCAATTGTTGCTGCTGCAGCTTGTAGGTGTCGGGAAGGCATCCCAGCTGTTGAGACAACAGGTGCTTGGAGGAAGCTCCTCGCTGCAAATCAGCCACGGACAAGCTGAAAGATCCACCGCTCCGTTCCAACAAATGGTACTATTTTTGACTCCTTCTACTTCCTCCGAGAAAGAGGACGCAGATGGAATCAAGACTGGTTTTGTAACGCATTCATAGCTTGGTTTGGACGAAGGTTTGAAATATCTGACCTGCAGAAAACCTCACCAACACGTTCAGCGGAACAGATGCTTGGATTTGGTTCACTGACAAACCACGCGGTTTTTGGATGCGAACTCGGCCTTGTGTCCTTTATATAACAAAACGACAAGTGGTGAGTTCGAGAGCGGTAGAATTTGAAGAATGAGCCAGAGAGAAAAACAGTGATATGCCAATAAAAGAAAGAGGAGCATTATCCCAGTTTTGGCTGCAGTTTATCACCTGGAAATCATTATAAAATGTTTTTGGCCCAGCATGTGTAGATTCCCCTGTGGGGGCGCGGGGCACACATGCGTAGAAACTTTATTTAATGGGATCAGTGAGTGACGATGATGACGTGACAAAAATGTGCACGAGAGGAAGATAATCACGGCAGCCCCGTTGGCGCGAGATGATGAGGATGTAGACGGGAGAGATCGATGGGAGAGTACCGAAAGACGTCCAGCTCAGAGGCGAATAATGGAAACAGTGTACGAGGGAGGAAAAAGAAAAGGGGAGGAAAGAAGCTATTAAGAAACCCAGCTGGACCAGAACAAATGAAAAAGAGAGAGATGAGAGATGGGGGAGGAAAAGAGGGGAATATTAAGGTGCTGCCGCAGAGGAACAAGATTGAAACCAACAATCACAATGAGGTTTTGATTATACGTCAATGTGTTGAGGAAAAAGAGGGGAAGAAAAACATGGTTCTGGTCGAACTAAAACTCAGTGGGCCAAGGAAATGTTTATACCCGAAAATAATGACTTCTAATTAAATCGATCATTTAAAAAGAGCACACTGATGGTTTTGTTTGTTGTGGCTCATTACTAACAAATCACAAGAAGCAGACTTGACTCATTTTTATTGAGTCGTGTGAATCCACTGCTCCTGGTGATACTCAAACCCGGAAGACGAACTGGGAATAACTTGATGTGACTTTTATGATATAGATGATACTCAGCCAGTGTCATAAAAATGAACATAAATGTTTAACACAACGGACTCTGGAGCAATTTTTTGTTCCCATTCTTTCATCTCAGCTCAGCTCAGGAAGCACTGACCAGGAAACAGGGTGAGAGAGATTCACATAAATTTGCAGATGCAAACCTGACGAGGCCTCGTGTTAGCTTCTGTTTGAAAAGAAAAGGCTATGAGACACGCTGGGAAAAGAGAGTGATGTAGCAGGAAAAGAAGAAGTGATATAGACAAACACTGGAGAGAGTTAAACTTCCGAAGCATATAAGCATTTAAGTTGGTTGGCATTTTGTCTTGGAAGCCATTTTATTTCTTGGTCTGTGCCCTATTTAATGACAGCATGTACTTGAGCTTGCATGGAACCCACAAGTCATGCATGATTTGACCTCGTTCTACAAAGCTGCGAGTCAAGTCTTCAAGTGCCCCCATAAACGTCCAATTTACAGAGGAAAGTCCATGACAGTCGGGACACCTTGGTGATATTTGGTGTTCAAGCAGTTCTAACATTAAACATTACACAAACTTGTGGAGTCCATGCCAGCTTGAGCTCATTATAGCAAAAGAGTAAGACAAACCAATACAAAGACAGCATGTCACCAGAGTAGCTGCTAACTGTCGCTAATTGTATTCTTTTCATACAATCATGACTGTAGCTGCTGTTAGCCTGTTAGCTCAGTTAGCCAGCAGGTGTTGTTGGTGTTTATACCGCTTTATACCGGGAGAAAGAGGTTTTCAGACCCGGGGCTAGCTGGTTAGCATGCTAACTTCTGTAGCTATCTCTACAACACAAAACACGGACATCTTTTTACACACTGCACCTTTAAGCAAGAAAATTATTGTATTACTTTTAATAAATAGATAAAAACATAAAACTTGTGGACCCTGCTGTATACAGTCCTCAATTTAAAGGACTGAAAGGTTGAACGTCCATTCGCAGGCAGATTGAAGTGACTGGGCTGCACATTCAAGTACACTAAAAACAATCACTGAACAAGTTTGCCAGCTGGAAAAAAAGGTTCCTCTTTACCTTCATGCATGAAAACAATATAAATGTGGGCTATTTCAGGTAACAGACTGAATTAATGACTTCCTACAGGGTGAAAAATCAACGTAGAAACCACAGGATGTATTGCAAAATGGTCAGCAATGAAGTAACATATAAACTTTTTGAGGGTAATAGGGTGGACTCGCGAAAACAACCAGCACAGAGGGCTTAAGGAAAAAGCAAAGAGAGACAGGAAAGGGAAGACAGTAAAGCTATGCTCTCCTGGAGTTTCCATCTCCTTATTTTGGTATTCACAGTCTGCCCCCTCCGGAGACGTCGGCTCCTCCGGCCTTTGATCATCCACATATGATCAGGTTCAGTGAGAGACTTCATTCAGTCCTTGCACATGTACATTTATTGTATTATCTTGCTGTCACGCTTGCGTCACGCGAGTGATTTAAAGAGCGAAAATCAAAGCTGCGAGGAAGCGGGAAGAGGCTGTCGAGCAGCAGGAGTGGAGGAAGGGAAGAAGAGGCATGAGAGCAACAGCGGAGGGGAGGATTTAGGCTGGCATGCGTACTAAGCTCAGGCATTCAGGTCTTACAGGCCCAGCGGAGAGCTAACTTTTTCCTCCCCTCTCTTACCCCACGCTGTTCTCCGGTGAAAACACAGCACTGCAACATCTGCACCTGCTAAAATGAATTGCCAACACATCAGCCCTCAAGCTTCCAGTTACACTGATGGATAACGCTGGGAGACATGGTCCGAGTCGACACATACGCTGCAGGAATTTATATTACTGCTCGCTCAAATGTCTCCACTCTCCAGGGACTCATCTTTCCCTTTGTTGCCCTTTTGGTAACTGACTACGTTTGCTAATAGGGACAGATGCTGCAGTGGCTGAACGGCAGTCGTTTGGTTTGAAGAAGAATGTTTTGGCTTCCTCCAGTTTAGGTCGTAGGGGTGAACACCAGTTCCCAAGCACAGAAGAAGGGATTTACCTTTCCTTTTTAGGGAGGCCGAGCTTAGACGAGGCTTAGTAATGGCGACGGAAACCCGAGACATGCCCACTGTGAGATCTGTGGATTTACTAAAGGGACTCGTCTGCATCACCACAATCTCGATTTTGTCTTTTATGTAGTAATGACAGATGAGCAAGAGTTGGATTTCATAATATGTTCATGTTTGGCCTCAGAAACAGGCCTCTGTTGGCAGTACACGTGCTTTTGGCCATCAGAGAAGGGTTGCGCAGTTCTTTTCGAAATCAAGATGTATTATTTACAATTTTTAAGAACATTTTAACCTTAATATTAGCAATTTATTATTGGCTTTGGAAAGAGAAGAAAACAGTCTATCCTCAAGGTCCATTTAGTAGCTGTTCAGGGATCACATGACATGGTCTTCATCAGCAGCAAAGAGTTGCATGATGGTCCTTGGGAATACAGATGCTCAAATCTCCAATTTCTAAAAAAAATGTTTAACCTTAAATTTAAAAGTTCATTCTTGGCCTTGGAAATGGGAAAAAGAACAATCTAGCCTCAAGGTCCATTTAGTAGCTGTTCAGGGGCTGTTGTTCATATGACATGGTGTTCATCAATATATACATGTTGCATGTTTGTCTTACTCAAATCATCAGATGATGTTTTCATGAAGTTGAATATATCGCCATGTAAGCTAATTGGAAAAGAGTACTTTTATTAGTCAAGGTCCACTTACTAGCTTTTTCTGGAGCATTCAACCATAACACACTTTCTTCAACCCCCATTAGCTACTATCTTCACTCTCAAGGATGAACTTTGGACGAAGATATAACAGCTCACCTGTCAACAGACTCATATCCATGACCAGCAAGCAAAGTCATTTGTAGAGGAAGACCATGTGATATGGCATAAAGTCCCTGAAAAGGCTGGTAACTGGACGTATCCAAAGATCAAGAATAAACCTTTATGCTTTACTAAAAAGATTCACAAAGAACAACAGATGTATTATTTTATTGTATGCTTTATATATATAAAGTATATAGTTAGAAGATATTTTATTCTTTTTGACAATCTACCACTGCGAGTTATATCCAAAGGTCGGTCTCTGTAGTAGCTTACGTAACACAGGCGAACTGGCCTCTCTTTGTCTAACACAGACGTATTGTTGTTGCCATATCTCTAAATCTTCTTCAAGCTGAAGCATTGATGTCATATCAGATATTTGGCTTTTGACTGCTGATGCGAAACAGCTGTTTTTACATCACAGGGTCAGGGCGTGGACCGACACGCTGCTGGCTTTAAAGAGTTAACCTTCAGAAAACACCGCCCCTGTGCAATCTAGTGTTCCCCTTGAGCTCAGTACTGAAGGATGGCGTTTTGAAACAGAAGGCATCATTTTAGTGGAATGCTTTCTGTACTTGGTCAAGTCATCAACACATCAAAAATTTGATAAATTGCACTGAAGTGACCCCAGACACACAAAGAGACACTTAATCCTCCCTCATGAATTCAAAGCTCTCATCGGCGTACGCAGAAGATCTCATGAGTTTATCAGGTGGGACTTTCCTAATAAAACGGTCCTTAGATAACTTAGCCGACAGAAAATCAATGAGCCCATGCAAGAGCCGAGCGGCAGATCACTGAACAATTGGCAATGCTTACTTTTGAAGTGACGAGTGTTACTCGTCTACCCAAAATCTCTGACACTAGTTTGACTGTGTGATGCACACAAAGATAATAGTGTTTTCTTTCTCCGGATCTTTGATGGCCCAATTTTCTTAACAGTGGGGCCACTTAATGGCAGCTGCTAATGACGTACATCCCCATCACCACCCAAGGTCAACACACAACAGAGCTTCAGAACAGCAGCCGTTTTATCACTTTTGCCCTTACAGTACATTTACTATTTCATGAACGTCACGTTACTCCACCCACATGTGGTGCGCTTCAAGGAAAAGGTTGCCGTTGTTTGCTTTTTGTTGTTAATTTAAACAAATCCAACAAAAAACTATTTGTTATTCCAGTTTCTCTGTGTTTACTGGGGACTATTTTAAGCTGTGGATTAATAGACACTTGGTCACACATTGAGAGGGTGTGCCCTCTCTTCTGTGTTAGAGAACAAGGGATGCTTATGTCAATTAGAACAATACTTTTTTTAATAGGATATATATATATATAAACTATTAAGCTCATGGTTTGGGCATAGGAAGACTCATGCTCTGGCGACATTGAACACGTGACGTTTGCGGAGCTGATGTGCAGCGGAATATGCTTTTTAACTGACTACACCTGCAGTGCACATATGGTGTGTGAATCACAGGTAAAACAAGACAGTAATCTTGTTGTTTCGGGGATTGTGGCTCCAGTTTTTGGATCCAGCACGTCGTTGTGAAAGTTTGCGTGGTATGGGTAACATGTACAGACTACAGTAGGTCAGATAAAGGCACCGAGCAACAATCTGGGGTGAACAAGAGTCCAAAGTGGAAGCAAACTAGAGTAATTTCCTGCTTTATGTAGGTTAACTTAATGATTTGTTGACACTTTAAGACCCATTTCTGCACACTGCAGGGCTGCATGTTTCGAAACACGCCAGAAATCTTGAACTTTGAACTTGAACAGAAAGCGTCCTAATTTGAATACCGTGAGAGGGAGGGGCATTTTCATATGAGTCTTCTCAGCAACGCAGTAAACACAACCCCCGCAGCTGGCAGCAATTGTTAGCTTGGGTGTTTCCATTGGATCTGTTGATAATAAAAGAGTCCATTAATTCACAAGACTACAGTGACACTGTGATATAAACTTGCGTCTGCTTTGAATTTAAGCTGGAGCAAGGTGAAGCGAATGGTTTCAGTCTGCAAAAAGCGGGGGGGGGGGGGAACGAATGTATGCATGTATGAGTCTCCTGCGGTGAACAGACTCCAAATACAGGTGATCATAAATCAAGACTGATCAAAAGTAGGTCATCTGTGTCTCGGATAAGGATGAAGGGGGGAATGACGCAACCCCATTTGTTATTCCGAGTGACGGACACTTGGTCTGATCCGGGGCAGCACTTTCTTATCTCATTCTGCTCTACAGTTGGCTATTCAAAAGCAAATGTCAGTCACTGACATGCTGTGTATACACACACACCCACACACACACACATACAGGAGGGGTGGAGGGCTGCAGTGCTGTTAGCGATTTCCAGCTGATACACAAACACAAAAGGCCTCTGTGTCTGGCGTCGACCACCCTCCCTCTCCTCATTCATCGCTCAGGCCGAGTTCCTGTCCAGCGACCCCCGAATGCCCCTCCATCTTTACTACATCCCGACTCCTTTGCCGAGATACTCAAGTTTCTTCAGCTTCTTTAGCACAAGAAAGCTTCAGTGTGGTCACGATAGATGTATTAAAATGCTAAATGCCAAATGTCATATAATCTTTGGGGAAGTTCCCCAAAGCAGAATGCTCACGTCGGTCGAAATATATCATCTTAATTATATTATCATAAGTCCATATACAGCAAATTATGATATATGATATATATATGATGAAGCTCACAGTCAGCATGCCTAAAGCACCACTGCAGCTTTAACCTGTATTACTTTACTCGGCCATAAAGTCCGACAACACTTCCCTGCTTCAGTAAGTGATGCACAGATGCACCAATCAATTTCCCACCAACCTAAAAATTCCAGCTCGGTGTCATGAGAGAACAAATAGAGAAAAAGAGTGAAAAACAAGTTAATTTGAGTTCGCAGGGTTAATGAGAGGGTAAACCGCAGTGAGTGGGTGAATAAACTTGACGATGCATGTGTGAGCAATAACAAACATCAGCAGATTGCAACACTCTCAGCTTACGACTACTAAAGGGGAACACTGAATGAAGGCCTGGTTAGGTTTCAGTTTTCTTAAATATGCAGTGGGGAATATGAGTTTCGTCATGATCTGGTTATCAAAACATGAGACATTTGGATGACCACCAGTCACAGCAGCATTTAAAATGGCAGTTGTGCAGTACGTCAGAATCACAGCGATCACTGGATCTGCTCGTAAGGGGTTGAGTAAATATGCTTTCATTTTTTGGATTGTCTTACTTTGATGAACTTGGGCACGTTCATGTCTTGCACCTTCCACTTTTTTCCAACCCTCCTCTGCCGAAGGATAAACTGATCCACAAAGGAGGCATTGTTTGACAAGATTAAATGGTACAAATGTGTCTTACTGATGTGGATTGTCCCCTTAGTGAACAACATTGGAGACTGCGGGCCCTATTTAGATGATCTATGGCGCATGGTTTAAAGCATGTGGTGCAAGTGCACAGAGTTTCCTCTGTCCTGTCACAAGTGCGCCGAGTGAAACTTGTACCTTATTAATTGACATGCTGTTAGGTTTTATTTTTTCTTAACTGGTCTAAAGCACATGGCGTGAGTGCGCAGAGTTTCCTCTATCTAGTCATGAATGCGCAAAGTTTCCTCTGTCCTGTCACAAGTGCACAAATCTTCTTCTGTCCAGTCACAAGTGCGCAGTTTCCTCTATCTAGTCATGAATGCGCAAAGTTTCCTCTGTCCTGTCACAAGTGCACAAATTTTCTTCTGTCCAGTCACAAGTGCGCAGTTTCCTCTATCTAGTCATGAATGCGCAAAGTTTCCTCTGTCCTGTCCCAAGTGTGCAGAGTTTCCTCTGTCCTGTCACGAGTGTGCTGAGTTTCCTCTATCTAGTCACAAGTGCATATAGTTTCCTCTGTCCTGTCACACATTTGCAGAGTTTTCCCTTGCCTAGTCACAATTTTTGGGTTGTATGTTTTCCCTCACTATGTTATTCAAGTGTCCTGTTTTATCATATGATCAAATATTGTATCACTGTGATGTTTTGTTACAAATCTAAAACATTTTTTTTTTTTTTTATCAGCATCTTTGATTTTCTGTAGTTTCCAGGTTAATTCAGGCAGCACTACTCCAGTAAACCTTTATAAGGTCATCCTCCAGTTCAGCAAGTCCAGCCTCTACGTATTAGTACAGGGAGCATTTATAGACCAAACATTGTGATAACATCACAATGTGGCTTCTAGCTTTTTCTGAACTCAACAGTAGGTCTATTGGCACAAAACAGGCCCGACATTGTCGCTGTTCCTGCAGGCTCTGCTGCAGCCGGGAAATGTGACAATTTTTGTCACATCTGATGAAGACGTGGATTCATTCCGACCATCAACTGTGTTTTTGTTGATTATAGTTTATTCTGTGGAACAAATGAACACCACTGACTGCAGGAAGAGTTTCTGTGAATCCTCAAATTGTTGTCCAACATCATCTCTTGATCACACTGTCTCCTCGGCTCTGCCCTTTTTTTTATGTCTTTTATTTATAGCGATTCCATAGATGTGCACAGACCTCCAGGACCGCAGTCTGCCTCTGCTGTCAGCATGACAAATAAAATGGAAGAGTCAGCATAAACACGTCTGTGAGATAACAGAATAAACACACGACTCCCATGAAGTCATCACGCCGAAAACTCGCTGTGCTTTTGATGAATGGGCTGGTTTTGACAGTCTAAACATGAAACGTTTGAGTCTCTCCACCTTGCATGTTTGGAAAGACTCAGCAGATTGGTTTTTTTGTAAAATGCACGGCTTTGTATTTTGTCGCCAAAGGAAGTTGTGGTGTTGTGGTTATGGTTGTGTGTCTTCAGAGATGATTTAGTGTTAACCACACACAGGCGAGTCAGGGCCAAATTGAATCTAAGCGTTTGTTTTGACCTGCCAGATGCAGCAGATGGGTGGAGTCATTAGAACAGAGAAAGCTACGACAACTTTATGGAAGACAGTTTGCAGATGAGTCAGCGTTTTTTTTTTATTGTGTTGGAACACTTTCAGTTCTTGCATTTGCCAGAGTCAAACTGCAACTATCTCATGTACATGCACACTTACTGGTGTCAAAATAAAACAAGCCTTAAAATTCAATTTCTAGATGAAAATACAATTGCACACAACAGAAACAAATAATAAACCACTTCGTTAGGCTTCGGAAAAGATTGTGTTTTGTGGCTTCATATACCAGTTTTGGTCGACACTTCCACCCTCTCAAACTGTTGTTACTGGTTTTCCTGTCTTGACACCACTCCACCTCCACCTCCAGACATAAAAGTAACGTCATAAACATGTAATCTTCAAATCATGTAGCCAATGACGTGTCAAGGTCAGAATTAGTGTTTGCAGAAACATTAATGTCAACATTTGATCTGAGTGACTGTGCTGGACAAACCTCGGCTTTTCTCCTGATTCAGCCAATCAAACATTGCCAGGCCCAGCCAGTTCTCTAACATACCTTCCTTCACATGCAGTAGCAATTTGTTGTTCCTGCACTAAAAGCGTGTAAAATCTTTTGTTTTGTCCCACACATCACCGCAGTACCTCGTGGTGTGTCAGTACCATCTGAAAGTTGGTCAAAGTTCTTGCTGAAACGATAAAAACACCCAGGGTGTTTTCGTGCCAATCACAACATCCACTCCATTGCGATAGTGTCTGATATAAAATGCAGAAGCTATTTTAGCAATATGATCAAATGTAGTATATTATGTATCAATATGTCCTTTTTTTTCAATCAACATCTATGATGGTTCACATATCACACAGTTTGATTGAGAGCATAACTCTCCTGAAGTACCTCATCTTTGGAGTTTTGTACTGCAATATACCAGAGAACATAAGGTGTGACATGCCTTTATTATGACGTACTCGTACAGTTATTGATACTGGTATTAGCATTTGTTTGTGTGAAACGAAACTTAAAACACTGAGAGTCCAACGAACACAAGACTGAGGCTGTAAAACAACCCCACCCCTGCCCTAGTTTCATGCTGTTTGTCTCCTAAGGAGTAAAAACCATGTTGTGAAAGAGATTAAGGGTAAAAGAAAAGAGCGAGAGCGACGCTAAGAGCATGTTTATACCTGGGATTAACTTGCGTCTAAGTGAATCACCGCCTGGCTTGGTGTTATAATGCATCTCCACATGCGTCATGAATCACCACAGATCTCACTTTCCAGCTCTATATGCAAATAAACACATACCTCGCAGGGATAAACCGACATGATGTATTTAAGAAAAATAAATATCTTCACGTTTAACATATGCCGAATATATGAGGAGGCCCAAATATACCAGTTTTTGTCATAACAGTGTTGCACAATGTTTATAAAGTTTGTCATAACTCAGCATCTCAGAAAATTGCAAATTTTTTAAATTGAGTCTGGGGAACTCGTAAATTTGACATTTGCTCTTAATTAAATGTTTTCCTCCTTCATAAATTCAGTGTAAATGATGAAATCAGTTGAAAGTGTTTGTTCCAGCAGCTGCTAAATGTTCTGACACTGACTGAAGGAAACAACTTAATGTTTTGCATTTAATGCTGAATTTACAAAAAAAAAACAAATAATCAAGACTTTGTCAGTCACATTGTTTCACAGAGTTTATAAAGTTTTTCCTAAGTTGGAAACTCACAAAATTGCATGATTTTTAAAGGGAGTCTATATTGGTTACTGTTAACTGTATTTGAAAGTTTTTGTCAATTAATTGTTGTCTGCTTTTATAAATTCAGTGTAAATGGTGAGTTTGTGCCAACAGCTGCAAAATGTGACACTGACTGACATTATACCAGTACAGGAACGACTTAATGTGTTGCATTTAATGCAGAATTTACAAAAAGGCACAAATGACTTAGACTTAATCGTAGCTATTTTGAAAAAAGTTCATCACATTTCCTCTCACTCAACAAATCTAAAAAAATGGCAGATTTTTAAAGGGAGTCCGGGGAATTTGCAGTTTACTACAGTTCAGTGGCGAAATCAGCTGAAACACTGTGTTCGTAAACATCTGCTGCTTATCTTGGGAAGGTAAAAGAAGCCCAAACACATAAAGTGCATTACGGTGAGCTACATGGAAATCAGAAGCCACAGCAACAGGCAGAATGAATTACAAGCCGTCTTTTCAGTGTGGCCCAGGACACATGTGCGTACAGTTTCACAGTTGTTCAGAGCTTTTGCAGAGGAACCAGAGAGAACAATATAGAAAAGAAACACAAACAAGCACACAAGAAGGTAAATACACACACTGTAAGGGGAGAAACGACTCTATAATGCCCTGTTTGTTGTGTATCAACAGCTTTATCCTGTTTTTGTTCTCGGTTGAGAAACTTGTGCGCTGAAATCAATAAAAAGAGCGAGAGGAAGGGTCTCATCTACGCGTCTTGGTGAAACCAAACCCCGACAAGCCATAGAGGGTTGATATCAATCTCTTCTTTCTCGTGTGTGAAGTCAACTGCTTCCTTTAGCTGTACACAACATTTGTCTGGCAGGAAACTCCCACAGCAAACAGGTCGGTTATCAGTGACTGGCATCAAGTCGGCCACTGGTGCATTACCTGTCATAAAACCTTTGCCTGCTTGCTTTTCAACGAGAAACCGCTAATGAGCGATTCCTGTTTGGACCCAGAGCGAGTAAATCACAGTCAGATGACTCAGTGTCGCCCTCAGCTTAATAAACATCAGATCCATGCTGTAGGGTAATTAAAGTGAGCAGAGTTTAACTTACAATAACTGAAACAAGAGATTTTCCTATTATTTCTACTTGCAGATATGTTTTTTGTTGTTGTGTTTCATGTTTGCAGTCATATTTTTCTTTATTTTTCAGTTGTGCTTGTACGTATTTGCAGTTGTGTTTTGTTCTTAATTGCAGTTGTGTTTGTATTTGTGGGTGTGTTTCATCCTTATTTTTCGGCTGTTTGTCCTTATTTGCAATTGTGTTTTTTCCATATTTCCAGTTGTGTTTTTTCCGTATTTGCAGTTGTGTTTTTTCCGTATTTGCAGTTGTGTTTCGTCCGTATTTGTAGTTATATTTCGTTCTTATTTTTCGGTTATGTTTCGTCCGTATTTGTAGTTGTATTTCATTCTTATTTTTCGGTTGTGTTTCATCTGTATTTGCAGTTGTGTTTTGTCTGTATTTGGCTGTTGTGTTTCGTCCGTATTTGTAGTTGTATTTCATTCTTATTTTTCGGTTGTGTTTCATCTGTATTTGCAGTTGTGTTTTTTCCATATTTGCAATTGTGTTTTTCCTTAATTGCAGTTCTTTGTCTTCATTTGCAGTTTTGCTTTCCGTCTTCGGATTGTTTTACTATTTGCGGTTGTGTTTTTTATTTTTTTTATTTGCTGGCATATTTCCTCACTCTATATTGTGATCTCCACTGTAGGGAAAAAAAAAGATCTTGAATTCTTATGTGACAACCAGATAAGATTTATCACCCTGAAAACACTTATTATAATACACATTATAGAGGACAAGGTCTGGCTGTGTGTGTGGCTGAAGGTTGTAGAAAAATGTACCCTGTGCTAAGAACTGTGTTGGGGAACAGTTTATGGATTTGTATAGATCCTGTCTCCAATTCGGCGAGGGGGTTTCGGTGACCTGGTGGACGCTCAAATGAGGGACAATTGTTTAAACGTCGACGTATGGACATTAAAAATCCAGCGCAGACATGTGTGTGGAGAATCACCTGAGGTACGATTTTCCATGGAGCTTACCCCGTCAGGCATCAATAACTCTTCTTGGCTCGGGGGAGATTTTTTTTTTTTAGAAAGAAAAAAGAAAAGCAAAAGACGAAAAGCGAGACAGATGGTCGACGCAGAGGCGTTTGGTTTGAATTAATCCAAATATACCTTCATATATATAACGAACAATTAAATTAAGATCATCAGCTGGTGCCAGTTTACTGTGCAGACGGATGATTAAATGCTCCCTTAGCAAAAGCATATCAAAAAGGCCTTGTGTACATTCCTTTTCCCTCCAAATCTACTTACCAATCTAGTTTTAAACAAACTCTGAGTTACTTATTAATCACCGTCCCAACTTGAGGTCCAACATTAGCCATTACACACACAAGCTTAGGCGTTTCGTCTCCATCTTTGGAACACATCCACCCAAAAGTCACATTTCACGTGCACGCCAAATCTGGACAGCACACATGCACGAGTGGAGGAATGAGAAGCCTCTTAGACCAGATCAGGCTTGATAAGAGTTTGTCGCTGTAGCTCGGAAGAAACTACACACTCCTGACATACACACACATACACGCAGACACACACACACACACACACACACACACACTCACACACGCGCACACACACACACACAGACACACACACTTCAAGTCTAGGCCTGTCTGGGTTGAGCAGCATATTAAAGTATTGGGTTGCAGCTACCGCTAATCTGCAGAAGAAACGCTCCTTCATGTGCATACTTGTCCCTCTTTCACTCTCCTCCTTTTCCTCTCTCAATCCTCTCTTTCAGTCCTTTTTTTGTTTTTTTCTTTCTCCATACTCGTCCGCTCTGACTCTCCTCTGTGTTTCCCTCGATCCTCATTCCTCTTCTTCTCTTGTTTCCCATAATTGTCCATCATCTTTCGCTCTCTGGTTCTACCCCCCCCCCCCCCCCTTTTTTTTCCCACCGGCTTCTTGATTTTTGGCGCTGCCGCCTCGCTAGTAATGTTCACCAGTCGCTAGTACGACTTGTGATTGAATGATGTTCATAAGGCACACCTTAAGATCGACAGGTGCCAAGGAGAAGACCGAAGGCTGACAAAATCAGGAAAAAGATTCCCACACACTGTCAATTTCACTTCGCAATGAAGTTTAATGACAACAACACTTATTACACTTCATTGCGAAGTGAAGTGAACAGTGTTTGGGAGTCTTTTTCTGGAATCATTTAAGGGTGAACTCATTTTCTGGCTGCGCCCTAAACAGCAAATTAGTGTTCGCTCGTTCTGTAGTGAATAAAAATGGTGACAGTTGGTTACGTTTCTCGATAGTTTACGGATACGGACTGATGGAGTGGTATGTCCGGTAGTCATAGATGGTAGTGTAGCAAGTAGTTCGAGCAAGAAACAAACATCAGAGGTTTTAACGATGGTTGAACCTTTTTGAGGAGAGGTTGAGATGAGTGAAGTTGTTGAGAAGTTTTAAAACTTGATGTTTCCGTCCGTGCGAGACCGATTGGATTCTGAGCCGCGCCATCTGTCGGTTATATAGCTCGACATCCACGGCATCGTGAAGGACGGATAGAAGTACGTGGGCAGCGACAGTTGTATCTTTTTACTCGAGGTTCATTTATACTCTGTTGAACTTTGGAGGCCCGTTGGAGGGTTGTTTATTCCTGATTTCCAACGTTAGCGAGTTGCATTGTGGGAGGTGTAGGACAGAACCTAGAAGAATCTCTTTCAAGTTTCCGAACTCTATGAAAGAGCCCTCTAAAAGGTGAAACACCTGTTGCGATGTGAGTAGTCTGAGCTGTGGCAACAGCTTCAACAGGAGGCGTTTAGTGGATAAGAGCTGCCAGGAAGGAATGTTTAAGCATTCACTCACACCATCTTGTCTTACTCTCTCGCTCTTCTCCCTTTTTTTTAAGCATTTGGCCAGACAAAGTAACCAGAAATCAGAATATTTTTGTCTCCTTTGGTCCGCCTTTGTCTCCAGTTTGGGATTTATTTGCTGTTGTTGTTACTGCAGCTGGAAAAGGTGTTGTTACAAGCTGACCTAAGGCCTGTAGAAGCACACACCGGCAACAGTCGATCCTCAAGCCTGCACACACTTGAGGTCACGCTGGCAGTAAACTTGAACTTTGAGGCTTAACACATCAGAAGCTAAAGGCTGATTTACGGGAAACGAAAGTGGCCCCACTTAACGATGGAAGGCGTGTTGTCTTTCACAGTGAACCACTGAACGGCCGTGATAACGCTCGTTAAGGGCAAAAAAGTACATAAACATGACCTACTTCCTGGTGGCAGAGAGGAGGCCCAGAAGCCTTAGCTCCATACGGGGAAAAGAGGTTATTATTAACCCTCTGGCACGGTCAGATTTACAGCGCTTATTGCTTTAGCTCCGGCTGTATTAATGGTTCGATTTATGGTTAGAAAGGTAAAGTTTAATGTCACACCTGGGTTTCATTTATGCAACAAAAAGGGTTGCGTTACACTTTCTTGCAGGATCGTGCTCATTGTCATTGTGTTACAACTTGCCCAAACCACAAATTGTCCATTTATGAAGGCTAGATTAATGACTGAACTGCGGGGACAGCACATTCATCAGCATCACATGAAATCTGCGACGCCTCCGGGGATATAATCGGCTCACTAATCACGTTTGCTGATAAGAGGTAGATGTGTTAGAAAGGAGGCAAGTTAAGCTGTGGAAGCATTTAAGTGAGGTTATTACAGGTCATCTCGGTGCCCCACAGGCAGGCATGCCAATGCGACCGCGCTCATGACCTTTCACATTTGGAAGCAACATCTGTCCAGAGCGATCCGATTGCAAGTGGACAGCTCTAAATACAGGACTGAACACGCCCGAGAGGTCCACATTCGGACATGGTCTGGAACATATCTGCCTGCATTCTTTTAACAGTATGTACACTAATGTCTGTCTACATTGAGGGGCCGCTTACTCAACTGACCTCCTCTGGAAGACATCAAAAACAACGCTGTTTTAGCTAAATTTAGAAGTTACTGCAATACTCCCAGACTCCCTGAACAAATTGTTTAATTTTAAGAGTTGTTGAGCGCAGAGAAACTTCACAAACTTTGCAGAACTTTGGTTAAGAAAATTCAAAGTCAGTCATGCCTTCTTGGAAATTCGGCATCAAATGCAAAACATTAAGTTGTTTAATTCCTTGTCAGTTTGCCTGTCAGCTTCCATTCATCTCACCTGACTGAACACAGTTTCACCTGATTTTATAATTTACACAACATTTATGAAGATTTTATTGACGATAAACATGTCAGATTTTACAAATAGAGTAAGCAACAACCAATACAGGCAACTTTTTTATTGCCCGTGGAGGAGGTCACCAGACTCCCTTTAGAAAACATTACATTTTGTAGATTGTGGTGTTTGGAGAGACTTTATACATTTTTTTTAAACACCATTTACAACAAGTTCTTAACCATTTGGGCTTTCTTGCAAATTCAGCAGACACTAAACACAAAGATATTTCTTTTTTTGTGTAAAAAACGTATCCGTTTGGACGTTAGATCCAATCATTAATGCTAGACTTGAGCAGGTGTGAACGGCGTAACGCTGTCAACTTGTGAGCAGATCACCCAGGAAGATGTTGATGCCTAATGAGAACAGCCACTGTTTCTGGTTTCTGTTAATTGAGAGGCACCTCATAAATGATCAGTAAGATTGAGTAAAATGCTTAAACAAGAAGAGAAGGTGTTGAAAGGGAGGACAGGCCCTTACATGTATATACACCGATGGTTCTGGTTCTTATATAACTTTTGGAGTGAGATATCTGACAGAATAAATGGTCCCAACTGCTCAGAGAGACCATTTGGCCTAACAGAGTGGAAAATGGAAGATGGATTTGCTAAAACTCAAGGTTCCTTTGTTGCAGCCAAATACTGCATACTGCTCACATGCAGCCAAGAAGAAAAACATATAACCTACGGTAAAGTGAGGCTGGCCCCGTGTTTGGCCGAGCTGACCACTGGCCCTTTGCTGTATTAACATTTTGTAGCCTCGCCATTATTTTTATTTGCCCCAATTAAGTGGGTTCCAATAACTCCTGATTGCCCCGTTTGTTGGACTGGAGGTTTTTCGTTACCAGGTCATTACTGGGGGGAACTTGTGCCATGTTTAGTTACTGTGTCGGGTTATTACGACCGCCGCCAAGGAGGTTATGTTTCCGCTTGTGTCCATTTGGTGGTTGGTGGGTCTGTCAGCAGGATTACACAAAAACTGCTGAGCGGATTTCCATTAAACTTTGACGGAGGAGGAAAAAAAGGTTTAGTTTTCTGGATAAAGGGACGGATCCCAAAAATGTTTAATACAGGGCTATTAAGTGTGATATTGAATTTGACTTTATGACATTAAAGGGGATTGTTGGGTCTTGGTGGAGGAATGCCCATTGCTTAAAGAAGAACCTTTTTTATGCTTGTAAGACCTACATGTCAGTGACTAAAGCAGGCTTTTTTTATAAGTGGAATTCAGATGAAATCAATGAATTGCTAACAAGCTAAAGCCCTTGTTATCTGGGATTATGATGAAGTGATTGATCTTTCACTTGAATGGTAGAATAATGACTTCAAGCTGCATGAACCAGCTGGTTAATTTAATTGTTTTTCTGTTAGTGTTGGGATGTGGTCACACCACAAGAAATGCATCCATTAGCTCTACCAGTTTACTATTCAGGAGAGTCCCGGGTAGCGGTGTAATGGAATGTATTAAACTTGAGATCCCCTGCGGACAAATGCGAAGATTACTCAAACTGTAACCACAACTTAACCTAGATTGTCTGGCTTTTTAACTGACAGTGAGGGTTGTACAATTCCAATTACCAGAACTGGAAACTGCCCCCGTTGCTGCCTAAAATGCTGCAATCAGTATCCACAAGTAAACAAGTTTATGCTCCACATAATCTTTTAGAAATGGTCACCTCCATACAACCTAACAATTCCGTTACAAGACGCAAACCCTTAACAGAACTTACTGGTGACAGATAGCAGCTGAAATTCTGGAGTCTGTATTGAGATAGAAGATATTTTCTCGATACCGATAATAGAGTCTACTGACAATCCACATGTTCGTGCAGCCGGTTAGCAAAACGATACAAAATAGGCCGATATTTGAATGAAGTCTGGCTTGCAAAAACCAAAGCTAGTGACTCAAGAGTAGTTTTTAGCCAGCTGCTTGTGAGCTTCGCACCCAACAACCCCATCTGGTAACCATTGTGGCTCATTTCTCACCAAATGAATCGGCTCAAAAGTGTCGAAGGGCAAACACATGGATCATAGAGGATTTGAAAATGAACTCCAGCATCCTCCAGAGGCTCCAAGGGAGTCCCAGTGTCAGTCGCGCGCTGTGTTTTTTCAGAAACGACACTGAAACTTTCTTTACCACAAGATTTACCACCTTGCCAAGAAACACCCATCACCCAGTCTTGTCTGGTGTCGATTATACATCTGGAATATTGTTTTCCTTGAAGACTAAAACAAAAGTTACTTGTTTTCAGTGTCGTACAGAACAAAGAGAAAACAAATTTCCTAGTTTCTCTTTTGTTATTGTGTTTTCCTGATCTGATAAATGATCCGATCCGTTGAGACCATCAGACATTGCGATTAATCTAATCTTTCGGAAAAAAGGATTTCTCTTATATAAATCTCCTTAATTGGTACATTTATTTTGTGCTTCCGCACTAAATTTCACACAGTTTTGACACCTTTTTCCTTAATGCATTCATACCTTACTCACACAACGTGCTCTCAATACAAACCAGATGCAAACAGGGAGTGGGAAAACACTGTAAATGGGCGATAACTCTCTCGCGGCGGTGGCGCTTCACCTTTGCGCATGCAGCCCGGCTTGCATAGCATCCATCGCTGTGAGCATAAATTACGCGTGCAGCCTCGCACAGCTGAGTTCACTCTTTAGCCGTCCAGTAGATTCCCCATGTGAGTTTTAGGCGTTAAAGACAGCAGACGTGTTGAACTCCTATATTGAAAACATGCTGTTCTGGAGTCGCCCTGACACAGGGCCCGAGAGCTCGCCAGTCTGAGAAGTACACCCACATTTCTTCTTCTATTACACCTCTTCTTGTTCAACTGCAGCCAAATGCAGGGCAGAAAATCTGTTGGCAATTTTCTCTCTTTTCCTTAAGTGTGTGTGTGTGTGTGTGTGTGTGTGTGTGTGTGTGGGTAATTTTCTGCCTTCGGAGCTTGAGGAACGTGAGGCCGAGACAGGCACGCTACGCCTAGCGAAACGAGCTCGCACGGCCGGGTCGGACTCTGTACTCTTACTGTATTGGGTTCCCCTTAGAGTATACAGTATGAGGGGCACACTCATGTGGGGGGTGGGCAGACTTGCCATTCAAACGGAC
The DNA here is from genome assembly GCF_900880675.1 of Sparus aurata. Taxonomy (NCBI): domain Eukaryota; kingdom Metazoa; phylum Chordata; class Actinopteri; order Spariformes; family Sparidae; genus Sparus; species Sparus aurata. Next base: position 13,513,661 of record NC_044196.1, on the reverse strand, counting down.
CCACACGCACACACACACACACACACACACACGCCAATCCCCAGAGCGATCATGTCCAATTTGCAGGTTGGGCTGAGTGTTCGCTGCAGGAGGAACGGGGCCTTCGCTGCCAAGAATAACACCACGGTTATAGCTGGACGACGGTTAGGAACAGTGGTGAGATTAATCATATTCTGGGATTTTGTGGCATTTCAGCAAATTAATTAGGGAGATTTATGCCACAAGGGGCTCGGGGCCTTGCTTCGGGGAGCCGCACGACTAGAAACAGGTGATTTAACGTGACCTTTTTTAGTTGAGAGCCGAACAGACGCAGGGAAAGAAGAAGTAGAGAGGAGGAGAGTAAACATGCAGGAGAAACTCTTGATATATAAAAAAAATATAGCGTGAGCTAATGAGTTATCAAATATGTTGTTTTACCTTGAGTTATGACCCAATGTCCCTACGGATTTTCGCTTTCCATCATTGTTTCAGTTGCTCATGAATTGGGAGGCAATGAATGATAAAACAACATGTCTAATAACCCATTAGCTACATTAGCATTCAGCCACTACCTAGCTAATGCTACTGTTTGTTGACATCAGAGGCATTCATCCGCGTACTTCTAGGCTTAAAAAAAAAACTTGTTCAAGTTGATATTTTGGAATGAATTTAAGCTTCTCTCATCATATCATGTAAAAAATATCAGATGGTAGATGCTAACTTTAGCTTGTGGGGTACAATACATTGTTTTAACTTGAACTTAACTTGTCCCTTTGGATTTTCACTATCTTGCATTGCAAGTTGGCGAAGGGATAGCAATTTATGGTAAAACAACACCCGTTAGCTAACGTTAGCATTCAACTATACGTCCTAGCTAACATTACCATGTGATTGCATCGAATGTGTTCCATTTGTAGGCTTAAGAAAAATGTGTCCAAGTTTTGTGTTGATGTTTTAGAATTTGCCGACGATTTCTCAGCGTATCATGTAAAACTCAGATGGTAATGTTAGCTAATCCCTTCGGATTTTCTCTAATGTACATCTTTTCAGTTGCTAAACAGATAGCAAATCAAGGTAAAACAACATATTTGATAACCTGTTAGCTAACGTTAGCATTCAGCTACTTCCTAGCTAGTGCATTTCACAAAAAAAAACTATCAGATGGTAGGCTGATGTTGGCTAGAAAGTAGCTGAATGCTAATGTTAGCTTAAAATATGTTGTTTTACCCTTACATATTGCCTGATGTCCCTTTGATTTTCCCTGTCTGTTGTCTTTGCAGTTGCTAATCAGTGTAAAATGCAAAAAATTGGTCAGACTGTCTACATTTATGCCACTTGAGCTGTCAAACCCTGTGTGTGAAATCAGAAAAAAATGGCCGCCGTGTGACTATGGTCTACAGTATAAGAGAGGAAAGTCAAAGAGGTGAAAGGTCGGCATGTGGACAGAGTAGATTTATGAGTGAAGGGGGATCAATGGCGAATGTAGGGTGGGAAAAGACCACCCAAAAAAAAAAAAAGCAAAATATGGCTGAAATGTGAAGGGGGGGGGGGGGGGCGACTGAAGCATGATTTACAAAGTGGGAAAGACCAAAAAACAAGGCGTGACAGTCGGTAGAGAAAGCATTAGCGTGCGTGTGTGTGTGTGTGAGAGAGAGAGTGAGGAAATGCAGCTGTGTTTGCATGTGTGTGTGTGTGTGTTTCCATGGCCGAGCCACATCTGGGGGAGATGAAACAGCGGCAGCTCCCCGGAGGCGACGGGATGACACAGCGCAGAGAAATAAAACAGAGACGAAAGGAGCAAACAATCGTAGTTTATCACTGTGATGAATGAAGGCGGACAGAGAGGAGGAGGAAGAAGTGCCCCTTCAACGGCAAACCAAATTAAAACCGACCCATTTTTAAAAAGCTCCAGAAAATTATAATCAGAAAAGACAAATCGTTATTTCATTTTTTTAATTTTTTTAATTTTTTTTACGTCTGAACAACCTAAATAAAACAACCTCTCTTTGTTTTCACGGCTGAGTAAACCCTAAGCTTAAAGGAAACAACACAACTTCATGCTGTTTTACTTTGTTTACATGCAGCTGACCCTGCCGCCTTTCCAGCTTCAGACAGTGTTCTGGGGAGCCTATTTTCGTCTGAGAGCAGCTTGTTTAGTCAGTCACATGTCTGAGTTTGTTAATTACAGCATAATCGTATTATTCTGGGTTTTTTTATTTCTTCTGCAGAATCACAACGTGTCGCTTTTTAAACGCAAGCATCCGAACTGGAGTGTCTGCGTAGGCGACTCATCGCGTTGCAAAAGCTTTTCTGAAATATTTCCTGTTTTTGTGTTCGCGTCTGTCGGCCGACGTGAAATTTATCGGGCCATTAAAAGCATGCAGAGCTATCTCTCACACACACACACTAGTGGTATTATAACACTTCAAGATGACTAACATCTTTGCACGGACACATTAATCCTCCGTCTCGTCATGTGCACCGCAAATGTTGCTGTTGCTGATCATCGTTTCTTTTCTCCCTTTTGATTTTCTCTCAGGTGACGGAGAACATCATCTCCAAACAAACCTTCATAGGTGAGTATCACACACACACGTTAACACACTCACGTGGACACATCATCATCATTCCTGACATTTTTCCCCCCCCGCTTCCTCTCTCCCTCAGAGGCCAGAACCATGCCTCGCACTTTCAACAACTCAGGGTCGAAGTTCATGACCTCGGTGACCCAGAGGCCGTCGGCCCACTTGACCCTCAGAGACACCAGCTCTCAAGGTGAGACCCCTGTGTGTCCCGGTGGGGGAGGCTGGGAGTATTACTTCCAGGACGGGAAGAAAACAACAGAAATGTTACATTTCGTGTGTCTGAGGAAGCTTTAAGACACATGCAACGCACATTTATCGTGTGCTGAAACCACAAATCAAGATAATAAGAGAGCCGAGGATGAACCGTTTGCCTTCTCGCGTCTTCTTGAATGATGGAGCGAGCGGGAGGGAACCGAATGTGCCGATTCGCGGACGACAAATCACGTTTAAGAGGGGGGGCGGGACTTATAGATGAACTCGTAAACCCACCGCGTGAAGGAAGCACAATAATCAAAATGTCATAAACGGGAGTGACAGATTCTTTGAAATTCGTGTTTCTGTAAAATCTTTAGTTTTGTTCCTTGCTCTTCCCGGTTCCCCAGATTCAGGTTATTCAAGTAATGTTCTTGAGTACAATTTCGAGGTAGCATTTCTATCTTCCTCTCAACTATCCGTATTTGATAGATCTAGTAACTTGTTAGTTTGCAGACTCAGATTATTTAAGCGTTTATTGGCTATTAATTGTGACATGGAACAAAATACAAAGAGCCGTTGTGTTAAATCTGGACACGGCCATGGAGGTGAGGCCCGGTTCTTTCCCAGGAAAGCTGCTCGGTCGCGTTTCGAAGCTGTAAAATCTCGACTTACTCGCTGTGAAGACTTCCACCGGCCGAGCTTGCTAACTGCCAGTTTAGCGTCCGGCTTACTTGAACGCGGATACAATCATTTAATCGTCCCACTTTTCTAGACTTTCCAAATGTTATTGGACCCAACGGCTCAGATTCTGACTGTGAGACGAGTCATGTCGCGGAAGTTGTGAGGCTCAAAAGGATGTATCCGTGATTTTACAGACTTTCTTTTACAATGTTATTAGGAAAATTCTTGGGGCCCGTCTGAACACGTGTTTAAACGGTTCAGCCACTGTGAAAACTGGCTTCAGAGTTTGACGCTCTTCCTGGAGGCTCGCAAGGGCCATCCTGTGCATCGACTGGAGCGGTGTGGCCCTGACAGCACCCAACGGGTCTGCGTTGGCCTGGTATGTCGGGGGCCTTAAGGTGCACGAACACAGAACAAATGAACTCTGTTGAAGTTACGTATCCTGTGCAAAATCCGCACTAATATGAAACAGTTGGATGTGTAACGCAGGGTCCAGCTTCCTTGCCTCTGACCAGTTGTTAAGATAAGACATGTATCACTTCCTGTATCCCAGAGGCTTTTTTTGTGCCCTACAAGCAACAGCTCCATCAGTGAGGTGTATCAGTTGTAAAACAGATGTCCATTAGGACAGATAAGAGTAATGATGAACGTATGTGCGCGACTCAAACGTGGAATTCAGAGTCGGGCTGTTTGTCCTCGTGTGCTACCCAAGAATTTTTCACATTGTTTCATCTGAGGCTGGCGTGCGAACTGAAGGGTGTTGACAGTCTGGCAAAGGCTCCCTGATGTTATTTCCATTGAGTTGACAAAGGGTAAAGATGCCGTCGCGTGTGTGTGAGTGTGTGTGTGTGTGTGTGTGTGTGTGTGTTCGGCCTTGACTCCTCATAAGGAAGTGCAACAGCGAGAGGCTTCGACGGCTGACCTTTGATGTTGTCTCTAATAAACCATTATAATCCTGGAGGAAATAACGGTGTGTGATCCGAGCCAGAGTACCACCACAAACACACACACACGCCCCATTTTTTATTTTTTGTTAAACCCCCCCAGGGGGAGAGAGAAGTGGCCCGGTTGCATGCCATTACTGTGGCGCACATGAATAATGAAGACATGAGGAGGGAGACAGGAAGTGATGCATGGAAGCAGGAAAAGATGCTTGTTGAACGTGGAAGGAAACCTCAAGACTCGCTGGTTACTGACTAATAGCTTGCTGGCTCAGAACCAGCCGAGGAGCTGGTGTGAAGCCAATGCCTCGACTTTTAAAGGCACAGAAAACATTAACCGACTGATGGGTAAAGTCGGATTAAACAGCGACCTCAAGCAAACAGGTTCATCGCTCTAAATCAGATTTGGACTCAGCGCTCTTCCTTCCTCGCCGACAGGGTTCCAGCCATACCCGATCCCCACACCGGGTCTCCACCAGTCCTGCCGCCATGTGGTCCGCTCGTGGGCCAATCAGAGCTTCGGAGCTCACCTGCACAACATGACCCTGACGAACGGGAAGCTGAAGGTGCCGCAGGATGGGCGGTACTACCTGTACTCACAGGTGAGCACACTGTACTTTAGAATTTGAATCCCTGTTCTGATCTAAAGTCCAGCTGCAAATAATGATTGTTATTCTTATTATTAACTACTTAATCAATCAGTATCGTGTATCTTACCTCATTAGGTGTTTTGGACCAATCAGGTCATTTTCATGCCTCAATGTTTTTCACATAATCCTTCCATCAACTGTATTCTCATGAGACAATATCTAAAGAACAACTCGAGGGAATTTCTTCAAATTCGGCAAAGGATGTGAGGATGAACGCAATAGATTGTGGTGGCCAAAGGTCAAATGTCAGTCATTACTCTCGTGATATCCCAGGAAAGTTTTCAGATCTACAAGTTGGACTTAAAGGAATTCAGTTCATAATCGTTGACCTTTTCCACCAGATTGGCTCTGGTTTTTTCAAACCAAAATATAGCAGGTTTTCCATGAACTGAAGTGCAATGATGCATCCTTGAACAAAATGGATTCTCTCTAGCTGGTACGCTGGATGGTTCCAAGAACACCCATGAAAGCATTGATCCATTCCCCTCATCCACTAAATTAGATGCTAATCTGGGAACCAACTTTTTAGTTATCTTTGGTTGAAATGCTCCAAAAGGACCAAAATCAGGTGCAGGAACCATAATGGAAATGGATCCACATTGTCCAAAAATCCCCCCCCCCCAGTGCCCCAGCAGAGGTGAACATACAGTATATAAACAACACTGTTCTTTATTTTGACTCTGTGCCCACACTGTACTCCCTCTCGCCTCTAGGTGTACTTTCGTTATCCATCTCCAGCAGCCAGTGACGGAGACCAGCGCAGCGTCAGCCACCAGCTAGTGCAGTGCGTCTACAAGAAAACCTCCTACCCAAGCCCCATACAGGTATATCATCCCTTTTGGTTTGATATAATGTGGTCATGTTGATTGACGCAACCTGTGAAATGTGTTTCTGACCTTAATTTTCCTTTCCGTGCAGCTCCTGAAGGGGGTGGGAACAAAGTGCTGGGCTCCAGACGCGGAGTACGCCCTCCACTCCGTCTACCAGGGAGGACTGTTCGAGCTGAGGGCTGGTGATGAGCTCTTCGTCTCCGTCTCTTCCCCGACCATGGTCAACGCAGACGATTCCTCCAGTTACTTCGGCGCCTTCCGCCTGGACCTCTGAGAGGAATGGATGGAGGGAAAAAGGAACAGACGGGACGGTTGATAAATGGGTGGGCCAGAGAGTTTTGAAGATCCACTGATTGGAAAAGGGGGTCGTTTAGACGGTGCGGTGGGACGTTGGCCTGGATCTTGGATCCTCAGTGTTTGCCTGGACAGATACATTGAAGGATGGAAAGACTGAGGGTTTGAAGGCTGCGCTTGTGAAAAAACGCTGCAAGAGGACATTGTGAAAGGGAAAAGAGAGAGTGGATTTGCCTTCCTCACTCTCCATTAAGTGAAACCTACCCGACGAGAGCAAGATATACAAAGATAAAAGTGCAATCACGGCAAAATAAATGGGGATATCTATTTTCTGTTGATTCTTAGGGAAGGAAAACTGCTTTTGGATGTCAAAAAGAGAATTAAACCACAAGAAAACACTATAAACTTTGAGGTTTGAGGTCTTCCTGTGAGATGAGGATCGACCCCAAAAAATTAGACCACCCTGCTGCCTTTACCCCAAATTGACACACGAATCGCAGCGTATCTCGCACGTTGACAGCCTTTTATGTGGGAAGCAATCGGACCCTCGGATTTGGATTCCAGACGGAAGAATGTACACATGATAAAAAAACTGAATCCTCGGCATCGAAGATGTGAGGACGAACGGTGGAACGGTAGCAAAAGAAAATGATCAAACCAAAGCAAAGAATTTGTGGAATATAACTTTTTTTTTTAAAGTGTGCCATGAGAGTACTGTACATATGGATGGCTGCAAATGAGATTTAGACAATGAACTGTGGTGATTTTTAAAGTAATTCATATGTATTTTATCTTGACTGGACTTGAGACCACTTGGATTTTGCTACACGCAACACTAGAAACTGTGGATTTTATGCAAGGACATTTTTTTCCAGAGGAGGATTAGGACTGCTTCTTTGTACTGGATACAGCAGTAAGACTGTGAGAAGCACCAGACTGCCTTTTGAACAAAGGAGGAATGAAAACCAGGAGGAGGGAGAGGGAGAAATCTCGTAAATGCCAATAAGAATGAGCCCAGCAGAAGAAGATAAAAGGATAGAGCGAGAAAGAGGCTCAGGGTGGTATGCAGCCCGACCAGTCTCTGTTGTTGATCTCTCTCTTTCCTTTCCCTCACGGTCTTTCTTCTACTTTTCATGTAAAGAATTTGATCGATCTTGTCTTTCTTGTCAACCCTGTGGAGCTGCATTCAGTTTTTGTTTTATGGATCAGTTAAACAATCAGAAAACGACAGATACACAACACGGGAACGCAGCGACAGACGCGAAAGACATTCGCCGAGCGCGCTTTAGGTGATTTCCAGATCAAAAAGAACGAGGTCTGAAAAAGGTTCTTTCGACTGTAACGCAGAAATGTTTCAACACTGAAATGTACTCACTGAAATGTTGTTAAGTCGGTTTGAGTTTGAAAGGGTCCAGTTTGCATGAAAGTTGTCTCATTCCCAACTCGTCAGATACTGATGCGTTGGGACTGAAGGTCATCCTGCAGCACCAGTGTGTGTGAGACTCAAAAATCTACTTTCAAAGTTTCAAAGTAGACCCAAAGACTTCTTTGTCTTGCAAAATCACCAAAACCAGAACTGCTTTGGAGTTTAACCACAAACCAGAAAATGAAAGTCAGCACTGTAGTAAAGAAGGAAACTGGGATTAGTAGTGCCAAGAATCAGATGAGGTCTTCGAAACCACTGTCATATCTGTCCATTAGTTAACTCAGCACCAAGATTTTACCACCCAGATGGCTTGATACGCAGAACCATCCGGAGAGGTCCCATGGAAACCTGTTTTGAAAAGGGCTTCTTGGCAGGCGATTGGACGAACCATCTATCACTGGCTATCGTGGGCTAACCTCAACCAATCAGATCGACAAAAGCAGAGTGCTACCATCAACTTTTACCAAAACCACTGGATAGAAGAGCAAGAACATCTTGTCCATCGTGACAAGCCTTCAGTGCCATTCTTTGCGCTTCCTTCCAATATAATTGATAGAAACTGCATCTAAGCTAGCCTTCCCCTCTTTGTGCTAATCTAACTACTGCCTGCAGCTTAACTCTTAAGTGGACAATAGTCTGACTTACCGGATGAAGCCTGCTGGTATAAAGTCTGTCACTGGGCGCCCGGGTTCCCCGTTTTTAGCCTCCAAGCTAGCAACCCACACGCTGAACCTGGCCTTACTGTAACACTGACCTGGTAGCTAACGGCATGAATGTAAACAAGCTAGCAGCTGTTACACCTTTTTCTTTTTGCGGGGATGTAGCCACTTTAATGCCAGCGCTCGTCTCACAACATGCAAACCAAGTTTTTTCCTGACACTATTTTGCAGGGGCGCCATTGCTGCATCCTGGGTTTAGTGCCCATTGTGACAAAGCGTTTTTTCTTCCCCCTATACCAGAGTAAAATGGAGGTCTGGCAATACTACACTAAATGGACAGTCATGAGAGTGGTATCAAACTCATCCTACTTCTTGGCTATTCCTTTAATATGCAACCACCAGCCTGATATAAAGTGCCTTTCAGATGTGTTTTAACATTATAGAGATAGTTTCTAACAAGAAAGCAAAGTTATTTGTGTTTTAGTTCTGAAACTGTTATTCGTCACAATTGTGGTCAGTTTGGACACACAAACTGAGATATTGAATACGTCCAACATGGCTGCCAGCCCCCTATAAAAACACTGATACTGTACATACACAAGAAATACGTCAGCTGTAAAGCAGCCATATGATGCAAATCTGGAACACAGAGGCCTTGAGCAAAAAAAATTCATTAGACGAACATAGGGAAGGTGAATTTGAGGAAAACCCAGGCCAGATTTAGTAACAAGACACAGACGCACATAAAGAACAATTTGGAAGGAGCGAGGAGAGAGAATATTGGCAGACATAAACCATGCGCCGACTAGCACGGACTCCACCCCTCCACATTTTTTTTTTTTTATTTTACTCTCTGGCATGCACATCCACATGTATGCACATTAAGGATATACACACATCACCTCACACCACATCCAGGCTACCCCGCGCTCCCCAGACACACACATCATCCCGGTGTCACATCTGAGCGTAGAGACACAAACAGTCGGACACACACTCATTTATCCGCACTGTCTCGCCTCCCCTGTGCCATCTGGTTGTCGTCAGTGATCAGTCTGAGGGGTTGTGAGGGAGTGTGTGTGTGTGTGTGTGTGCACTCGCAGGCAGTGTTTGTTCAGAGGGCTCGGTTCACATGGACGATCCGCAAAACGAGGTCACGCAAAACGTACACACACAGATTTCTTTGTTAGTGTACTCAGCCTACGATTTGTTTTTCCCTGAGAGAAAAGGATCTCCACGCCCATGCACACACTCGCACACTTTCTTAATGAGGTGACATCCAGGCTAAGCTCATCCTTCTGCCGCTGTGGTTCACACATACCTGTGTATATACTCCCCGCAAGGTTATATATATATTACGTTGATCTGTGAGGGAAGCTTTCGGAACGCAGCAACACATCCTGTTTATTTTCCTCCGTGCGAGGCGTGAAACTGAAGGACGAGTTCATTTTGTGTTTGATTGCTGTTTTACCAGATTGCTGTTTTTGTTGCCGCACACACCTGGCCAGCGTTTCTGCGCGGCTGTCTGTCTCTCTCGTCACATCACAATCGCACGCCGAGCTCGCCCTCCCTGACGTGAACTCGAGCTCGAGTCGGTTTGTAATCCTGGGTGAATCATACGGCCTTTTTTTTTTCTTTTCTTGCACTCCAATCAAAACAAACAGTGATTTGAAAACGGTCCAGAAAGATGATAACATGCACACTCATATTGTAACAGCATAAATCTCTGGTCTCGGGGCCAGCCGGGGGAGGGGGGGGACTTTTGCATTGAATGTGTCTGTGCTGGAGTGTTTGTACTGGACAGTTTTGTAGCTGTGAACATGTGTAGCACATTGTTGCTAAGAAAATAAACAAATATTTGAACTATCTGTGTGTATTTTGAGATTGTACAGTGTGGTGATACAGGGATGTAGGGGCAAAGGGATCATCCTTCATGGTTTTGGTACTTCACAAGGTTGGCTTGACAAATGTAACGTAAAGATTGTTTGCACCAACTGACAATCATGAAAAAGCATAAAACTCACTACTGAGTAAATTCTCAAGACAAAACACCAACAACAATACTGACTGGACTTTACCTGCAAAGAAGGTAAAGTCCAAGAACATCAATTGTTGTGTGACCTTGTGGCTCTACATCTATTTGGTTTGGTACAACTATTAATCGATGAATTGAGATGATGTCAACTAATGTTATAATCATTAGTTGCAACCCTACATGGACGGCCATACCCAGCTGGCCACCAACATCATTAGACATTCATAGTTGGTTGAACATGTGACGTCAGGTAGCCAAAATTGAATGTCAGGTCAAAGTCTAATGCCAACGTCAAGCCGACACAGAAAATTGACAACATCTGGCTTTGGTATTTGGTGGGTTTTAAGTCGTGGTGGTGCACTTTTCAGTGATAGAGGTTGATGTCAATCAAATGTTGGCATTTGACTCAATCCCAATTTTTATTTCCAACCAAATTTCAGAGTCTTTCCAGCCTCGGAGGTTGATGTCAAGTCAACACTGGGTTTTAATGCGAACCCTGATTTTCATTTCCGACCAAACGTCAATGTCTTTCCAACGTTGGGTTTGACATTGACCCAGTGTTCACTTACAACCAAATTTCAGTCTTTCCTTCATTAGAGGTTGACCTCGAGTCCAAATTGGGGTTTGATGTCAACCTGGTTTTTGCTTCTTGAACGACACTGAGGGTTAAAGTCAAGTCAGTGTTGGATTTAGATTTGAACACGATTTTCATTTACAACCAAATTTAAACATCTTTCCAATGTTGGGTGTTGTCAATCCAATATTCATATCCCCCAAAAAATTATCACCTGTCCAACGTCAGAATCCAGCGTCTTTCTGATGTTAAACTGAGCCAGCTGGGCAGGGACACACAAGTGGCATTCATGGTGGCCAACCTCAGTCAAAGAAGTTTGAAAATCTTTGAGAATCTCAACATGAAGAAGACTTAAGAAGCTTTACATATGAGACGATATGATTTGTTCAGCTGATTATCAACAGACTGGATCCAACGCGGCATGCCCAATTCCAATAATCATCGTAATGCGTGTCCCCATCTTTGGTTACAACTGTAGTTATAAATAAGCTTTGTTTTTTAAATGCATTCTCGTGTTTTTACACAGTATGTAGTTACACCCTTCATACAGTTATACAGTTGGTTATGTGTCAGATCATGGTTGCCAACCTGGTAGGACAAACCCTTCCGAGATGGGGTCACGAGATGAATCTGAGGGGTTACAAATGAAGTAGGTACTGCAATATTTCTAGAGGTAGTGTTTGGGAGCTGTTTATCTAAATGTTATTTTAACCTAGACTTCTAGACGTATGACCTCCATTTCCCCAAGCCGCCACTCACCAGGAAGCTTTCACTGTGCTCGAGATGGTAAAAGCAGAGTGCCTGACCCCTGACCCTTGACCTCTCTGTGTAGCAGTCGGCCTTGAAGAGACGAATACCTCCACAGGACCATTAAAAGACACACTGTTGCTTATAAAAGGCAGTACTTCTGTTGGGATGTTGTTCAAACACAATTTTGTGAAGTTTCTTTGGAGGGAAAACTCAACTCATGGTCTCCCGCTGGTTCAAAAATTATGTTTGTGGAGTTTAAATGTTTTTCATTCGCGGCCCTCTGCAAAGTAAGCTTCCTCGTGGCTCGGCACTGTCACAACACATGCTGCTTTCTTGTCATGCTCTGTTTATTTCGTCAACTCATGAAAACCCTGAGCGTGCCTGAACAGCATGGGGCCACGTCTTCACAAATCATCTAGTTAATCGGAGACATCTAAACCGAATCAAGCTGCCTTTTAAGGCAGAAAGACATCAGTACATGATTTAGCCATCATTAGAGGCCAATTCAATCATTAAATCGGGAAGCACTAAAAGAGAGTTTTTACTGGTTTTGGCTCTGTAGTCAAGCACTTTGGGTAGTAATGACACAATGAGCAGGAGGCTAAATTGCTGTATTGCAGTTTTAAGCATGCCGGAGGTTATTTACATCCATGTTGGGTCGACCGTGTGGGAGTTGTGACGACCAAACTCGGTGGTCACGACTGGAAACTTAACCCCAGATCAACTGACGACGTGTTACACTTGTGGGAGACCAGGGTGAAGCCGCAAAGCCAATGCAGCGCAGCCCTGCACGAGTTACAAAATGACTTCTTTTAAGTTGTTTTCAGGCCCTGAAAATATTGGACATTGTAAAAAAAAAAAAGAAAGAAAAACGGCAACCATTCCAACAGTGTTAAACTGAAGCTAAGACTTTCTGCCAGACACTGTTTTATTTCAAATCTAATGTGTTGGAGTTCAGAGTTAACACACCAAAGATGTGTCACTGCTCTGTCTGACTGCCTCGCACGTTTCCAGTTCCCATGAAAATCCACACAGAAACAGGCAGAAGACTTGTGATCAGGTCCAAACTCAGGACCTGTTTGCTAACCACGGAGCCACCGTGGCGCCCTGAGGAAGTTTGGGAGGAAAACTACAAATTGGCCAATTTAAAATCCAATCAACTGGACAAACAGCCGATAGAAGCGTTCATTTATGTATTATAGTTAGGTAGAGCATGTGACACACAATTAAACTGACATTTAAAACTACCATTTTGTTTCGCGGCCTTCTGTGAATCCAGTACAAGGCCAACTTAATCAATTACTCTCTCAAGGATGAAAACAGCCTGACACAGTTGATCTTGGCAGTTCCTTTTTTGTATTACTGAATAAAGCTCATGTCCCATATTTATGTTAAATCATCTGTTCTCTGTGTAATTATGTCTTGTGTGTTTGTCTTGCATGAGGCTCTGCACAAAAAAATGGTTTTGGACTGCATTGTAGCGTTAAGTTAGAAACTTCCAGACCACGAGTCGAGCACGTTGTCCATCATTTGGACTCCATTAGTCCTGGAGAAAAGCAGCGAGAAGTAACTGTGAGCTGTAAAGCTCATATAAATCAGCACTGGGACCAGCCTCCAGCTGTGTTGAGCTCACATCCAAGATCCAAGATCTGTTTATACTTCGAAAATAGTGTGGTTTGCTCAACATAATTGTATATTTCCATGGGAACTGTCATAAGCTTGTGCTTAGGCGCTGGTGAGATTGGAAGAACGCTGCTAACAAGCTGCTGTTCTGTGAAGATGGATGTAAAGATGTCACTGGAGCTGAGAGATCCATCTACCACGGTTTGTCTTGTAAACTTTAAAGTTTGTCTTTAGAGTTATGTTTACATTTAGTGATTCTCAATGAAATGCACTGGTTGTATTTTCCCAGACTAGCAACAAGCCAGCTAGTTACGCAGCGCGTAGCTACGACCACAGCGCAAACTCATCTTAGGTAGGTATCATGAAAACATCGTTATTGTGAAGTCTTTTGGCTACGAAAATCTGATTTCGTGACAGCCCCAGTTTACATCCGTTTGCTTGCTAACATCCATCTTCTTCCTGCCTTTTTTAGGGCATTGCTAGATTTCTTGGCACCTTGGCGGCCTCTTAGCGAATTAGCATGAAAACATCAAGAAGAATCGGTTGTCGTGTCACCGCTTCATGAGCTCCACCTTTTTAAAAAACAGTGCTCCACAGCGCCACTAGTGGTCAGAAACGCTACAGGGTGCCTTTAATTGGTAATTGTTCGGTAGCAGAATGTTGTTTTAGCTTACAGTTGTCAAAAGGATCGATATTTCCATACTCTTTTTATACCATTTCTTTAAAGAAATAAGGTAACCACAGCTTATTGTATCAAGTGTGTTGAATAAAACAATTCTACACTCAGATATTCAACCCAAGACCCACATATTCACATTTTAATACTTTTTTTGGTGTTTCAGAAGCAGCACAGGTTGCAGGTTGCTTAATCATTGTCTTACTTCTGTGTTCAACTTTGTCGTGGTATCAAATGACATATAATTTCTTATCCTTTCACTCGTATTGTGTTGAAGTTTTGAATTCTAATATTGTGAAAACCTTTAAATGCATGTTTGAGGCACGGTAATGTCATAGTTTTAGTTAAATCTCAAAACAAGACGGAGAAAGTAGGCAACATATCTTCACTTCAAGTTTAACGTGCTGTCTCCAAACTTTGCATCACACATCCCCAACATACGAATGGATAACAAGAGCTAATGGTTATATCTAAGAAACATCTGCGGCTTATTAAACTCATTGGGTAAGCGTATCCACCCCAAACTGTGGTGATTAACACAATTGGACCGTAGCAAACAAGCTCTGATATGATGTTTGATGAATCAGCTCATCGGGGACCGGATTGCGGACGTTGACCGCGTTCCTGTTGCCAGCCTCCGTCCAGACGTTACACATTGAAAAACAACGTTTGTGTCAGCGTAATGAAATTTGGCGAACTTTTACGACTGCAACCCAAAAGAGAGTTGTAAATGCGAACCAGACGTTGAACTACCCAGAACTTAGTACATTTTAGATAACTCCAAAACTTAAATCTAAAAAACATAAATATATCACAACAAGAGGTGAGGACAGGCAACTTGTCCACACATAAGAGGCCCTGCGATTGTGATCTCATGCAAAGTGGAAATACAATAATTCAAATTGGGCACACAATGGAGCGGGAACACATGCGGCAGACCACACAAGCGCGCACATCGTAACGTCATCTACTCCCCTGGGTGATTAAAACCTCCAGCGAGCGCCACTCCCCTTCGTGTTTTTGAGCCGTCTTCTGCTCAAAATTCGGCAAAAATTTCACACTTAATTTATTCTCTCGTCAGAACGTCAGATGGACTGCAGATGTTGTATTGTTTTGCTGGAATACATTTTTCCAGATTGTTTTCAATTTTTCTTTTCTTTCCACACTCACAGTCCTTCAAAAACACCGCCTATGAATGTAGATATTGTTCCGTTCAAAATCTGGTTATTTTCTTAAAAACCTAAATTTGCGACACCCTGAGGATTGTAAATGGATCGCCGAGTACCTTTTGAAATTAAGCTCCTTTGTGCTATTTTGTGTTCAAATAAAGTGCGTATTGTCATTTTATTATTGTCTGAATTAAGTGAAAATATGTCACCTGTATTTCTAGGTCAAGGACTTTCTTGATAAACAGGGCATGTTTTCAGGCTCGCTCTACAGCTAAGTGGCTCCACAATGCTTTTTTTTTTTTTTATCGTAGCTATTTCTGTCTTAGTCTGTCTCGTATCAAAGTGCATCCGTTTGGGACCGAGCTTCCCAAACCAATCTGCACAGCAGCTGTGATCGACCACGCAGCCGCCCGGCTTTGGCACCATCGTCACACACTTGCACATGCATGTTACTCTGCCTACAGCGACTCCCCACAGCCACTGAAATAACGCAGGTGTTTCTCATCAGTTTGCTCCAGGTTGAAGGGTTAATCCAGAGCTGAAGCCCAGTTCTTTTTGGGTGTGTGTCTCTAGTCACACTCGCGCGGGGATTTTTTTTTCATTATCCGGGGACATTCAGTAATTTGTGATAATTGCGGAGGCTGACGGTTATTTTGACCCCGCGTGAGTCGACCGCATCTGTAATTTGTTGGAGAAAGATTCCAGCAGAAATTGCCCACCATAATTTGATTAAGAGGGAGGTCTCTTGATAATACCGATCATGTGCAAACTGAGCTCCCAATTACCTTTTTTTTTTCCTTGGCAGAGATTTCCAATTTTCATCCTGTGCAGGAGTGAAAATAATGAAAGAACGCGTTGTTGCGCTCGACAACTCGACCTCGCCACTGCTGCGCTTCAACACTGAGACCAATTAACTGGAAGCTAAATCAAATAAAACAGATAAATTACAATCTTGGATAATAAATATGTGTATTACATGCGTATGTAAGCACTGGAGAAGATCATGTTGGAGATCTTTGTTTTGTTGTTTTGTAATGACATTTGAAGGAAATAATGTTTTTTTGAAATGTGTTGTGAGTTTCAGGCTCGGCTTTAACCAATTTGAAACCATGAAAAAATCATAAATACTCGATACAAATGGGTCCTGAACCTTTGAACATTGGAGCTTCTCTCTGTTTTTAACTTCCTTAATATGCCAGCTTAAAGGATAGAACATGTCACGGGATAATTTAGGGATGTGTCGGGCCACACAGGAATAGCATCGGTTGATGGATTTCATTCGGAAAAGCTTTCACACAAATGTGAATTGTTTGGAGTTGCGTTTGAAGTGTTCACCCACAGTGTTAAAATTCACACCGATTTAATTGCCATTTTTGGCCGTTTTGACTCAACAACATAAAAAAAAAGCTCTTTGAACATTAAAAATACTTGTTGCTGTTGTGACGATAATGATGTTCGAGACGAAAAGCAGACATCTGCGGGATGCACAAGTATTTATGAGTGTTCTCGAGGCCAGTATTTGGTAAGTCCACCTTCCGCTGCAATCACAGCGTGGTATGTCTTTAAAAGCCTTGCACGTCCAGAGGCTGCAATTTCTGCCCATTCTTCTCGGGATAATGGAGCTTTTGGCAGGTCTCAGTACAGGTTTCACAATTAGATTGAGGTCTTGGCTTTGACAGAGCGTTAAGACATTAACATTCTCCCTTTTGTTTTTGTCTAAATGCCTTCTGATAAATGTGGTGCTTAAATTTCTAGGTTTGTTATTTTTTCTTTTGTTGGACTTCATTCTTGCTGTTGTTCTGCTCTGTTTAGACGCATTTTAACAGCAGTGTTTAATTCATCCATAGTTACAGGTTGTGTTTCCATTTTGAGTGTTTCATCATGGGGATTTTGTGTTGCTTTTACTTTGTAACACTGGTTTGGATAAGCAAACAAGCATTATTTAGTGCAGATGCTTGGGGTCATTGTCCTGCATACTGGAAAAGATTTTCTTCGAGGATCGTTCTGTATTTGGCTCCTTCCATTCTGCACTCAACCCTGCCGATGCCACCACCATGTTCGACTGTGATGTTATTCTCGGGGTGACGTTTTAGTGTTGGGTTTCCGCCACATAAAAACAATTTGCAAAGTTCATTCTTGGCCTCATCCGATTTCAGGGATCTTCTTCCACATGTTTGCCATTTTCTTCCACATGGCTTGTGGCAAACTCCAAATGGCATTTAGCGTTTCCGTCCTAGTTGTCTTTCTGATTAACACCCTCCTCGTCTGGTTTTGCCAGATTCGCTGCCGACCTCAGAGTCTTTCCATCGTTTTATGAGATATTCAAAGCTTGGGATCGTTATTAATAAGCTAACCCTTCTATGTCCCTCTCCACAACAGACCTGGGTTGGTGAGGTATGTAATGGCCTCTCTTTACCAGGTGTATTCCCTGTGAGAATAAATTGCACACTGTTGGAACTAATTTGACTAACAAAGTGGCATCTGAAGGCAATTGATTGCATCTGATCTTGGTTAAGAATTTCACAGCGGTACGGGACAAATGCGAAAACACTCAACGCTTTCTTTTGCTTTTATTAAATCAATTTGAAAACCCCGTATCCTTTACGCCTTTTCGGCACCCGGGACATGAAACAGGCACGACGCTGACAGCTGGATTAAACAAACCATGGCCATCAAGTCGTTGTAGTTACGATGGTAATAACAAAACAATGGACGGATGATGCAACTCGACCACAGTTGGATTTATTTAACATCGCTCTTGCCTCAACTGGAAAAGAATTCAAAGAGGTGGAAACTGATTATAATGGGTAAGACACAACTCATAAAGTCTTGCAAATCCAAAAGGACTCATCACTCTGTCTTGTCGTGGGATTGAGAGATCGGGATTCCTAGATCATATCGTGATGCTTGAAGTTGCGTTCTGGCTTTGGATGGCAGCTAGGCTGCTAGCGGTAGCCACGTTGCTAACAGTAAAACCACAGAGAAATGCCAGGGGGGGGGGGGGGGGGAGTCGAAAGGTCATCTGTGTCCACTTTAAAACCAGTTGTTCTCAAACGCAGAGCAGGAGGAGGTTCAGACATGCCTCCACATGAAGATAAATATTGACGTTTCTATGGATCAGATTATGTAATGTATCTGAAGAACAGCTGCATTTCTATTAAACGATGCTCCGTACACATGTCCAGTAGTCTTAATAACATCAGCGTGTTCTGAGGTGAGTTGCTGTGGGCGTGTGGTGGGGGGGGGGGGGGGGGGGGGGGCTGCGAACGATAGCACCTTGGCAGCACATCAAAACTAAGAGAGCATCTGCAAGAGCTTTGCCACTAATCTCGCTCACCCAATAAAGCCGCAATCTCCTCGTAAACCAAAAGACCCACAAAGGGCTGAAATCATACTTTTGGTTTCCAGATCAGAGCAGATGTCGCCGTGAATTAATCCAGAATCTGGATCCCCTCGACACTTTGGAAGACCTGCTCAGTCATACTGCAGCTCTTACTTTTTAATGCCTCCTGAGGCTAATTTACGGTAACTGAGTTCGCCCCAGAGATCGCGTGCAATGGGAAAAATGTTGAAGACCTAATGGACAACACGGTTGACGTATTTTTGCGTCAGATGCATCTCTCAGGACCACTGATCCAGGTGAAGCCCTCATGCCAAGGAGCTCTACAGATGGAGCTACAGACGGCATCCAGTCTGTAACAAATGACCTCATAAATTAAAAGTGACTGAAGCCAGTAGTGGGCCGTAAAAACTCCTGTGCGCCAAACTTTGGAATTCACAAAAGGGCCGTAAAAATGGACACAAAAACGACGACCCCGCCAAAGTAAGGACAATCAGTTGACTTTATGACATGTCATTACAGAATGACCACAAAAGCCCCGATCCAATCAAAAAATTGACTTTAAAGCCAGAACAAAATGACAACCTCTTTTATTCTTCTAAGATCTGAAGATGGATCACGATTGGTCAAAAAGGACCATTTAAAACTTAACTTAAAAGGAAAAAGATTGCTTAATGTTTGGCAATGTTCAACTATGTCGCCAACAGTTGAACGTGAGGGCAAAAGTCAATCTTATTGCCTTTCAGTCAAGTCTCCAGCTAGAGTTTTATCCACCTCAGTCAGTCCTGTGATTTCCAATTGTTTGAGGATATCTAAGTAGATCAACGGGCTCAGGAAGGACAAGACTGATGACAAAGACCTAAAAGATGATCCGACACTGAATGAATTCCTCATCGAGCTGTACAAGATTGATTGCAGTGCCATTGTGTATCACCCCTCTCGGCTTCGTCAAACTCCGACCGCTAACGTGGCCGACGAAGAGTTCCAAATTGTTCATACATGTTTTTCTGCTGCTGTCAGATTCATTTCTGCGAGATTACACGGAAACTACAGAATAGATTTCCACCAAACTCGGATGGAGGATGAGTCTCTGCCCAGACTAGACCCTGTTAACTTTGGATCCGGATAAAGAGACAGATCCAGAAAGGTCTTCTCAATTTCTTTAACACTGCGAGATTGTTAATTTCTAATACATGTATCTTAAACGAATAAAGAGCTGGCGCATTCAGGTGGCTGGTATTTATGGGTGCCGCTGATCCTAGATCTGGTTAAGCAGTTACGGGTGGTTTCAAACTCAGAGATCCAGGGTTGATGAGTTAATTAATTGATTGGACTTGAGGGAATTAAAGGGGACTGTTGGGACTTGGTGGAGGTATGCACTCGAGTGATTCCACTCTATGACCATCCTGCGCCTCGGTGACACCTGTTGCCAATACATCAGTTTATATGAGCCATCCAGCTGGGCGAGCTGGCCATTACAATGACTGGTGGCGGGCTAATGAAGAAACCGTCTCCCTCCTGTACGCTCCCCGCCTCTCACCCACCTCCCCCCATGAATAAAGACTCCGGCGTGGATTCATATACCATCGAGGGTGAGGCGAGGACAGTAATGTCGATACGGTGCACTGGAGGCAAGCTGCACTAACATCGCACCAACATCTGAGACTCACATTCAGCTGGCTTTAGCTCGGGCTAAAACTTAATGTCTTGCTGATGTTCGAGACTCATCGTAAATCAGAGCCAGACAGGAGACAAAAGAAGCCGCTCGAAGAAGACAAAACAATTACAGTAACCTCTAACATAGAATAACTTAACAGAGCTCGAGTTGACAAAACAATCACGACAAAGGTTTAAGGATTCGATGTAAAATCAGGATTCTGTATGTCACGCAAATTGTCTTGTGATTTGGCGGACAAAGGGACAGTGTATCCGCAAGTGTGTGTGTGTGTGTGCATCTTTGCAAATGAAAGGAAAGTTTTCAGTTTCATTACCCTGCAGAGTGGATAAGAATGTGTGTAATTTAAGCGTCCCTGATAGCATCAGACTCTCCGAGACTAATTAAACATTAGCTGGAACAAGGGGAAGCGTGTGTGGCAAGAGGAGGGAAAATGAGTGCATGTCAAAAAATATTCAATTTACTAGTGAAAGTCTCGCATTGATAAAATGAAGGGAAAGTCCCGGAGGCTGAAGTCTACAGACAGCCGAATTAACTTGAACCTTTAAAAGAAAAAAATCCCCTTTAAAGAAATCATTCCAGCCCAGATTTGATTTTTACTTGTAGAGACGCAGGTGTGGGTCCTAAAAGGAGCCTTTATTTAAGTGTTTAAGTGATTTTGAGTTTCATTTTGAGATGCAAGCTGAAGAAAAAGGCATCATAATTAGCACTCGAGTACTTTATTTGGACATCAGAATTCATTCACCATCTACCGTATAGTACATTTAAATCAATTTGCATGGCAGCCTGTGCCATCAGTGTATGAATGTATGTGAATGTGTTGTGGTCAGCAGACGGGAAAAGCACTATAGAAGTCCATTTCCCATCTATTGAAAAGTTTTTGGATCCGTACAGAAAAAATAACGGGCGCTGGATGAAATCTCTCAATCCAACGTTACAGGTGACCAGCAGGTCAAAGTGATGTTTAGAAGTGTTTCTGACAAAGTAAACTAAATGTGTGCACTGAAAAAGATAAATAAATCAACTGATGCCACAAGGGAGGAGGAGCCACAGTACAAGCTACCATCACGGCAAAAAAAAAACCACTGCGGACTTGACCTGAAGACGTGGTAACTCTAGACACATTTTCAATGTTCATTTTGTGTGTTTTTTAAATTCTTTTTATGGCTTTATTAGACAGGACAGCCTGGAGAGATGACAGGAAACAGGAAGAGAGAAAGGGGGAAGTCGAACCCTGGACTGTTACAGCGAGGACACAGCCTCTGTACATGAACGCCTCTTCAGTTTACTTTTTTCTCAGTTTTCCTTTAGTCTGGCTGTTTGTATCTCACTGTTACACAATGATGGAGATGGAACATGTTTTAAATTGACAAGAAATGATGTCATAGGTAAGATTTTATTGAGTTTGATTTGATTTATTTAAAAGGATATCTCGGTAGATATCATGCAAATTCAATTTGTTGTACTTTTTGAACAGCTTAGATAGGTTACCCTATGATATCATTGTAAGACAGGCACTTAAACCTCGCCTTTCCTCTTTATAAGGACCAGATACTGCCAGTAAGAAGGGAGGAAATGACAGGACGTGATACTTGAATCGAGTTGGCGAAGAAAAAAATGACTTGGACACATCGAGACTTGGACCAAATGACCCGAATGTTTTTCCTGTCAGCAAACATACAAGAGAAGACGAAGTGGCGGTGAGTTTGAGCGCCGACCTGCCAAGTGACAGCACGTTAACACTCGCCACATCTGAAACACAAATGTGAGTGCTCGTGGAAATACTTAATTCTGTTGTAATCAAGTCGACCGCTGGAACGAACGAGTCATGTCCGCGACTAGAAGGCGGCCTGACAGGTTGATTAACGGAGGCCGCCGCTCATATTCAAGACTTTATCTGCTTTTTTCTGACCCGCTGTGTTTTCATAGGAGTGTTAACAAAAGACCTATTGGGTTTTTTTTTTAACCTGCCCGATACAGAAACACCCTTCCTGACACACATACACACACACACACACACACACCACGCCTGCAGCCACCTACATGCAGCAGCAATCTCCACATCAGCATTCTCTCCATGCTGCACCCGCTTTCCCCTCCGTCCTCCTCTTTTCTCACACACACACACACACCGACACAACACATCCATCACGGAGCTGCCACACACCCTTCATATCTACAGTGCTGCCGTTTCTCTCCACGTCTCCTGTATTATTACCCAACATACTCTCTGTTTTCATAAGAGCCAGCCAGGAAATTAGTTTTTAGAAAGCTGCAACACACACACACACACACACACACACACACACACATCTGTGCATGCACATAGACACACACACAAAACCCAAAACATCCTGAAGAGACTAAGTGGGGCCAGACAAGCACACACACACACACACACACACCCACACACACACACACACACACACACTTTATGGGAGAACAATACTACTGTTTCAACCCTGCTGCCCCGACTACCGGCCATTGGAAGTGGGAATTTCAGAATCAGTGGGAGTGGTGCGATCAGAATACCTTGCCTGGCACCTAAACAATGCAGTTATTCCTGCAGTGAAGCAACAAACATTATTAAGCCCCTTTTTGATAAGGTCTTTTAAAGCAACTCCCTGGCACACAAAGGGTCCGTCGCAGGGAAGCTGAAGGGAAACGAGCCCCCTGTGTGGAGGGGAGAGAGGAGAAAACGAAAAGAAAAAAGCCGTGTGGCTCGGAGTCATTTTAGTTTCACACACACGAGATGAAGAGGTTTTGTTGTTATGTCACGGCTGACCTGAGAGCAACGAGAGACTTAAAGAGGAGAACAGGCTGACCGTATGGATCCTATCAAACTCTGATTGGGAGCAGAAACCAAATGTCCCCCCTTCAGAAAGAGAAATGTGGAAGGAAAATACTTTAAATTGAGCATGTGGGAGTTTTTTAAGGGGACTTTGGTTGTTTGGAGAGCAGACGAGGACGAAATGAGAGGAAGAGCTCGGCTAATAAATCTGTCATGTTATCTCACTGATGGTATTTCTGTATCAGCACATACGTTGACCAATACGTGACGAGGAATGTTCGTAGAGAAATGCCAAAAGTTTGTTTGAGGTGATCCATAAAATCATCGCTGTCAGTTTAGAGGAGATTTCTCAGACAACTTTTGACTTTTGACTTTTTTCTCTCCACATCTGAACGCAAGACAGCGAGACAGAAAGATATAAAGACAGGAATGGACAGCGAGCGATACTGGGAAAAGGCGTGTCAGGGTCTCATATCTATGTCGACCCTGCCGACCTCTCCCTGGATTTTCTTATTTTCTTACTTCGCTGCTGTTCTGCAGACGCTCCACCAACCCATAATGTCAACTATCTTCGTGGTGCATTTAGGAACAGCTGGAACAAATCCACTGATTCTAGCTTTAAGTTTAATAGTCTTTGAGTTACATCAATAGCCAGAGGGGCACTATGACACATTTCAGAGCCTGTACTTTACTACTCTTTCTTCACTCAAGTAAGAGAGTTTTTTTTCCATAAGTATCTGTGCTTCGACTGGAGTGAAGAATGCGTGTGCTCTTGCCACCTCTGCTATTTTACTGCTTTCAACAAATCAATTTCCAGACGCAGCCGGCAGCTGTTTTAAACAACAAAAATCTCCACAAAAAACACACACTGTATGCTTCAGGTCCAAGGACCGAACAGCAGACGGGCAGAATTAGCGAGCAACTGGTGAACTTAGTTCAGCTTTTACCAGGTAGAGAGCCAGAGATCGCCCGCAGGAGTTAACGGCGTCCAAAACAGAACTCGGAGGAGAGTAAATACTGGACTTTGCGTTTGACTGGTTTGCCAAAACACAAGTTCAGCTGATAATTAGACAATTACCTTCTGGATGTGATACAGGTAACTGTCAAAATGATGGTCATATCAACCTTTTCACGTGAAAGTATTTCAGTGTTGATATTACAGCTTGTCAGGCTGCTGCAGAGGGCCAAAATGAGTAAAATCTTGGCGTAAACAGTACATTATTGGTTACACAAGCGGAGAACTATCAGAATATCAGAGTAACAGACAACTGCAACTCAACAGCCTCCCAGTGAACACAGCTGGACTCCAGACTGGAACTGAACACGGCCCTCCGAGCCCACCAGGGGTCTGTTTGAAGACAAGGGAATACGGTATGGAGGTGATTTACAGCAGCTCCGACAAGGACTACGAATGCGGGAATGCCAAACCGCGACTGGCGTGACGAGCTGGAATCATTTCACATCTTATTCTATGGATTTGAGGATTTATTTTGACCGAAACAGATGTGTTTGTGCAAAAGACAAACCAAGACTGTGAGTTTTATTTCGTTAACATCGTGTTTTACGATGAGTTAACGAGGCAATTAAGGCACGGTTAGTACGGTAAAAGAGAGAAACTTGAATTCAAAAGGTGTATTTTTCTGTTTAGTGAGGAAAAGAGGTGTAAGAATATTTACTTTCTTAACATTGTGTGATTTATTCGTTACTTATTAGATCATGCTGAGCCGACGCTAGCTGGTTAGCACGCCAATTTCCAAATTCTGGCCTTATCTTTTACGTACGATACACTCTCTCTATGATGAATCAAAGGCGCCATTTACAGACAGAAACACCACTCACTTTATCCGTCTGGTCAAATGGAGAGACAGTGAGGGATTTTCCTGAGAATCAAACATTAAATAGTTTGACGGGAGCTCATGTAGAGACTTGGAATCAAGATATGCAAGACTGCTCAGCACCGTCGTTAACCTGCTGTAGAGGGGCTGTGTAAATCAATGACAAGTGTATAAATCATCTGTCAGATACATCAGCTGGACTTCAGGTTAATAAAACCCATGTGCAGAGTGTTTTGGATGGGCTCAATAACATCCAGACTTGGAATGGGATCAACATGTAGGGAGCATGTAAAGTTTATGTATCACGGCGTTAGGATATGAAAAAAAACTCGACTGGAGTTCAGGGCGATAACAATCCGGGCCACGTTACGGGAATTAGGTCCAGAAATATGAAAAGTATCTGAAAGGCACAGAAAAGTGCAGCAGTGTAGACTTTCAGCCGAACTGGAACGAATCAAGAATGATTAAAATTCTTGTCAGGACTTTGATGGGCAGTTGGTACATGTGGGGTGTGTTTAACGATTTTAATGGCCGTGGAAAAAACACGCCGAGGGCGGCGTGGCGCTGCTGCAGAGCAGATCAGTCACAGTGGCGCTGCTCGTCCGCTGAGTGACAGGCGTGACCGAGTTCTGCCTGCAAACTAGAGCCTGCTTGTTTTAGTAACATTACTCCAGGTGACGCTCAAGAACTGTTGAACTGTTTGGGTTACGATGGAGGCGGGCGGTGTCAGGGTTGGCAGATGTAATCCAAGCAGAG
Source organism: Sparus aurata (assembly GCF_900880675.1). Lineage (NCBI taxonomy): Eukaryota > Metazoa > Chordata > Actinopteri > Spariformes > Sparidae > Sparus > Sparus aurata. The sequence goes on along the minus strand of NC_044196.1, from coordinate 13,488,197 downwards.
CTGCGAGGTGGCCAATTTACTCGTACGCTGGTCTGGGGAGCGTTCGAGATGCCCACAGTAGGATTAATATAAAGCAAACAAAGAACTCTTTAATATCTTTAAATTGATCTCATGTGTCTTTTCTTTATATCTTACATAGACTCCAGTATCAGGCCCAACAAAAGGCAACAAAGGTTGGTTTAAAAGGATGAAAGGGAAATGTTGATGACTCATCCTGCATTCGAGGGCGTACACCAATCATACGTACTTCTGTGATGCTCCCACGGATGTATATAAGAATAGGACATTGTTTCTGGTTGCTCGGCCTCACGGATTTCTATCATTCTCCCTCTAAGCCTTCTTCGCCTCCTCCATCTTCAGCTTCTTCGTCTTCCAAGGTCATCCCAGTCGTTCCACCACTACCATTCTATTTCTACTAGCTCTTCTTCTTCTTGCCTTTTAATCTCTTACTATTATTATCGTGTATTGTTGTATTGAACAGTCCTTTGGCTGCCGTGACGCACACATTTCCCCCGTTTGCGTGATTAATAAAAGGAATTTCTGGTTCTCGTTCTGATTCCTGAGGATAGCAACCAGGGAAAACAATGCCTCTTCCTATTCGGTTGTGCAACGGCCGGATCTTCCTTCCTTCTCGCTGTAAGTCATCCTTCGTTTTTTCCTGGAAAAGTCCAGCCCAGTGGCAGACCGACTAACACTGAACACAGTACAGCTGTGACTCCGTTCTATCTGTATTCACTCCAGGACTCTCATGTCTATTAGTTTGAGCTGGAAAAATACGTAACCTAACATAACAAAAATTAGCTGCAAGTTCATGGAAGTTGTTGTGGCTGATGGGGCCTCTGTAACAGGAGGATCTTATTGTTTTTGAGTCCTTTGGACCTCATAGTTCCCTGCACAACTCTGCCCAACTTTACATTCCTAATTACCCACCGTAAGTGGAAACACCTCCCCGGGTGTGCATGGTCTTTAAATGAAACATATGATTTACTAAGTGCAACGTTCAACCGGCTCCAATTATTGTTTTTTATGGCCGAATACTCATTACACTTTAAAAATGTACAAACCAACAAGCCTTTCTTGGCTTGGCGAAACGCGAAATGTGTTTTAATAAGCGCGATATAGAAGGTCTCACATGTGAAGTCAATCAACAGCCGATCCCCCGCTATAAAAAAAAAACATGCTTTAAACATCCATTCCTTTTCATGTCAGGGTATTTATGTGAATTGAATGCGAATGTGTGGCAAATCGACTATTTATAAACACGTACAAGTTCATACATACATTACCATAAAAGTGTCACCTCTCTAACAGGCTCAGCAAAAGCTTAACTGTTCGGGGTTTTTTTGTTGCTCCGGAGTGAGTAACGCTGCACAGATGTCGACGATGGTAAGCTTTATATCTGGTGTACATCCTGATCAAACTGTCAGAGAAACATTTTGATTCAATAAACAGTCGAGTCCCTTGATCTTTCCATTGTGGGATGGCTTCTTCTGTGAAAACAAATATAACATACATCCCAGAAATGTTCACATTCTGCCAGAGGAGGTGGCTCGGTAAGCATTTGCAGGTTGGGCTGGAAATCTGTCTTGGTCCACATGTCGGGCTGATATTTAGTATTTCCATGTTCTGCCACTTAATATATTTCACTACATGTCAGAGGGATATGTGCCTACTTTTTATGCCTATTTATGTATTTAATCACAAAAGTTACTTTGATGAATAATAATCTGGGGTCAGCCCAATGGTCCCACTGCTTTATGTTCCCCACCTTTCTAAGATTTTCCTTAAAATTAGGTCCTATGTTCCCACATTTTTAGGGCATTTTCAAAATTAGGTCTTGTGTTCCTACATTTCCCTTAAATTTAAGGGTTACGGTTAGGGTTAATCTAGCCCTAACCTTTACTTAACCCCTAACCCTAAGTTACAAGGAACCAGTGCCAGTGCAGATGCCCCCAGCTACTGGGGTGCATCTCTTTTAACCCCCACCAAACCCTAAGGAATTGTGGGAACATAGGCACACTCCCATACATCTTATCATCAACAAATTCAAATACGTTATTATAGGTTAAAAGAAGACTTTTGGTAGCCGATATAAAGCTTTACCGAGCTTTACCAGCTGCAACATTAAAGTGATATACACATTAAACTTGTAATATGAGAGTAATTATGATACAATAATCAATTTTTATTCCAATTATTTGTACACTGATCTAGATTCATACATTTTAGACCACTATACACAGTTGAACCGTAACCTACACTCAATCTTTTTCAATCTGTGTATTCAAACTTATTAAAACAGGACAAAAAAATCTATTATATCCACTGGGTCATGATGCCTTACCGATATAAAGTTAGGGTTCGCTTTTCCAGATTTACCAGCTGCAATTTTAAAGTGATATACACATTAAAGGTGAAATATGAGTGTATGTATGATATAATAATACATTTTTGTTATAATTATTTGTACACTAATCAAGATTCATTGAGTTTTAAACCACTTTACACAGTCGAAAAATGAGTTCCAACATAACGATTGTACGTAAGTATTAAAACAGGACAGAAAATCCATAATATCCACCGGGTCACGATGCCTTATCGTCAAAGATGAATCACTCTTTAGTTTTCAGAAACCTGTATTGAATAATACTATACCATATACAGACGACACTCCATTATTACCCGACAGGATCACTTATTAAAATAATTTGGTAGAGGAGCACTTAAACCATATAAATCCAAATTGGGGGTTCGAGATGAAAGCTCCTGTGAAATAACGTACCTGCTCAGAGTGTGCTTAATGTCGGGCATGTGTTCCGCGATGTTACATAAAGTTCAGAAAGTGGATTATATTACAGCGCGGGACGTAAATTGGCCTCGTCCTGCTCCGTGACCTCGAGCTAGTTTCCAGCATCCGTGGAGGACAATGACAGCGCTCGGTTCAGCAGCTGGATGAAAACCAATATTATTGCAAGCCACAGATATATTCTTTTTAATCGTTGCACCAAAAAGGACGGGCCGAGAATCCAAAGTCCTCGAGGGCCCGAGTACGTGTCGTGTCTGGGGTAGAGCCGAAAAAACCACAGAAGACAATATGAATTCATACGCCGCTGCTTCAATAGTTTCCAGAGTGTGTGTTGGCCCCGTGGAAGTTTTCTTTCCATTTCTCCCACTTTCTCTGGATTCAATCACACTCTTATCACCTCTTTAAACTTCGGGTTCGATCAACTGTGCTCTACCTCATTGCCTCGGGAGCTCGTAATGAAAAGCAGCGCCGGCTCGTGTCACCCCATCGGAGGCTTTGCTTTCCCCATTTTTTTTTTCCAGGTTGTTTCATTTGATTAACTACCAGCAGAGGCCAGAAACCCTGCAGTGTACACCACCAGAGGAAACTAATTTAGTGCAAAAACACCAGAGGAGTGGTGGTTTATGAAAGCAACGGCACCGGCTTCAGTTCAAGTTGTATATTTTGAGATTGGCTCTCATAATTTGGGGGTTTACCCGATCCTGAACGCTTTTAAAGAAGTTTCGGATACCAGGAGGGCTCGAACAGGTCAACCTTCCCCAGAAACGCTAAGTTCAGGAAGGGTTCAAACTATATGATTACCAGTGAGGTGTGGGCCAACTGGGAGAGGTCGGGTAGAAGGTCCCGACTTTTGAGTCCTCCAGCGCCATTACTTGTCAATGGCTCCTGAAGCGGCACTAATCAATATTTATGATAACAATAGATCACATGATGAAAGGGTTTCCTGTAGCGACAGACCCGAAGAGAATTATTGTCCGACTCTGCGGACTCTAAAGAGTTTTTTAGTATCTTCGAGCTCATCTTTTTGGTTTTTCCATACTGATGCTCTGATATCCTTTGTGTTACAGCTCCAGAATCAAAGTTAGGAACTAGCTGGTGAACACTGTTGAACATTTAGATGCCAGATTGTGAAAGAATCTCTCCAGGAGTTGGTTGAAACTAAAAAAAGGGATAGAAAGTCATCAGCCCACTTTTACAGAGAGTGTTCCAGGCAGAAACGTTGCGCCGTTACTCTGTTTCGCCGTCAAAATGTACGAAGACGGAATGATGAGGCATTGTTGTTCGACACAACTGAATGGGGGAGGACAAGGAAGCGGAGGAAGAGGAGGATGAGAGAGGGGACCGAGAGGAGGATAAGGAGGACAAGGAGTAGAAAGACGAGGACGAGTAGTAGGACAAGGAAGACAACGAGGAGAAAGATGTGGAGAAAGACGAGGAGGACATGGAGGAAGAGGAAAAAGATGACCAAGAGGAGGACGAGAAGGACAAAGAGGACAGGAGCAAGGAGGAGGATGAGAGAGGGGACCGAGAGGAGGAAGAGGAGGAGGAAGAGGACAAGGAGTAGAACGACGAGGAGGAGGACAACTATGTGGATGATGTCGAGAATTGGAATGAGGAGGACGAGTGGTAGGACAAGGAAGACGACAAGGAGAATGACCTGGAGAAAGACGAGGAGGACATGGAGGAAGAGGAGAAAGAGGACCAAGAGGAGGATGAGAAGGATGAAGAGGAGAAAGAGGACCAAGAGGAGGATGAGAAGGATGAAGAGGAGGAGGATGATGAGGATAAGGACAAGGAGGAGGTTTGTTTGAGTTAATGCAGCTTTGAACACTCATACATTTCTGGCCGGAGTGGAAAGAAATCCTCAAAACTGTTTCTGTCGGCTGATTGTCTCGTTATCCCACAATTAGCAGAGCAGTGAAACGCACACGGGAGGCCGACAGATTCTCTCCAAATCACTTCTATCACCTCACTTCAGGTCGTCGCACGTGTTTGGCGGTGAAAGGTCGGCGAGATCGCTCGGCGTCACACGAGCAGCGGGGCCGCGACCAGAGCTGTGGGAAACATCCACCTCAGGACCCCTCAGGTGAGGCCGCGAGGGCAGAGACGCCTCTGTGCAGCAGATCGGGTTGCATTCCTTGAAACCCAAACACACACATCAACGACGGCGCTCACACACACGTCATCTCTCACACACACACACACAGAAAGAGAAAAGGTGAGGCAGGAGAGGTGATCTGACACTTCGGGGTGTGGGGTTACACCTTGAATTGGGCTATTACCACATCCAAATGCTTCAGCTGCTTCGTAATGCGCTCCGGAGACAATGGCAGGCCTGGGAACAGAGCGGCGGCCGCGAGAGAGAAGAAGAACGACAACGTGGAGGCAAGCCGACGTGTTAATGTAGAGGGTAAAGGAGCGAGGAAGACGGAGAGAGAAAAAACAAGAAAGAAACAAGAAAATCAGATGAGAGAATACAGAAAGTATGCAGAAGTAAGAAAACCTGTGTGTGTGTGTGTGTGTGTGTGTTTGTGTGAGGTGTTTATGTGTCTGTGTGTGTGTGTGAGGTGTGAGAATGCAGGAGCCACCAGCAGGTCAGTAACTCGAGCCCCATGTGAAGTCTCAGCAGCAGGATACCGAGACTCAAGAATACACCGAGTCAATACCAGGCAGCCACAATACACACACACACACACACACACACACATACGTACGTACGTATGTCCTCGACAATTCCCCGACATGTCGACCGTCCACACACATCAGCACGTGAACACACACTTCCTGTCTGGACTCTTCTCACAGCGATCGTGTGGCGGCAGACAAGCGCTGACTCGCCCGTCGCAGAGGCGGTGAGTCAGGAGCCACATCTGTACGTACGGATCATGAGACGGTGATGATGCTGCTCTACTGAACACTCTGATACAGGAAGAAACTCACACAGAGAAAGATGTTCAGCGCAGAAGCTGAGTTTAAAGGAGCATTCTGTAGTTGTGGAGTGTAAATGTGGCCTGAGGGACGAGTGAGTCTTTAATCAGGTGATCTAAATTATTGTTTATGACGTAAGATTTGGTGGAACGGAAAGGTTTTGTCAGGATAATCGTTTATGAGCTCTTTTACTTTTTTTCCATCTGTGAAAAAAATAAAGAAATTTTTCCCCCCCCCCAAGAATTTTTTTTTTTCGTCATAGAAACTTTCTACTGAAACTTTTACTTCCCCAAGTGGAACTTTTTTGTTTTTTCCATCAGTACATTTCTTGACTGAGATCAACACTAAATTTTCTCAAGACAAATAAAAAAATCAGTCGTTTCAAACATGAAAAACATGCTTTTTTTTACTTGTTCATGTGTGAATATAATATATATGTTTAGATTTTGCTGTAGTTTTTTATTTTACTCAGTCCGACGCACAAATAAAATTTCTCCTGGAACGAAAAAGCTTCCTTTCTTTTTTTCACACCCTGTTGCAGGCAGTGAAAAAAACTATTTTTGCTCGTGACAACAACTAAACCTGCTAAAATTGTTTGTTTATTTTTCCCTCGGTTCTCACAGAAAGAAGAATAAAATTAAGGAACTTCGACAGATCGTCCTGGCAACTTTCTGTTTTCCCACCAGATCAAAAAACATCTCATAAACACAGCGGAGGAAATAATTAAGATCAGACTCAGAGAGAGCATCGTCAGAAATCTCACTTGTCCCTCAGAATTATTATTTGTTTTTTTTCCCATAACTGAAAGAACAAGTTGTTCTGTCCAGCTTGAGCTAGCTGAATCTGTACAATCATACATGGAGCTGAAGGCCGACCCAGCTTAAAGGAACGGTTCCTGCATCAAGGCCATGAAGTTCTGACTGTTATCAGAACTAATCGTGCTCACAAATTAAGATCTCTGCTGGTAGGTCCAGTTATGAATCAGGACGAAGGAGGCGAAGCTGCTTCGTACAGCGAGTCTGTCGTGCAACACGTCGACTGGAAACAGATGTCTGAATGAAGACGTAACGCGGAGCTGGAGCACGCAGGACATGAATCATCAATCAGCCCAAATCCTGGAGGAGGAGCCGGATCACCCCGGTGACAATCTCCCAGATGGATCTGACAGCAGGAAGCACAACCAAACAGAACCAATTCGCTCAGATGGACCAAGCCAAACACAAACAACTTGATCTGACAGGCCGGATCTTAAAGGAGCAGTTCAGCTAAAAAATGAAAAGCAGCTCATCGTCCACTCACCCACATGCAGATGGAAACTTTGGGTCAAGTGTTGTCGACCACAGAACGTTTGACACAGAGCTGGAGGCGGCTGCCAGCCAATCAGAGCTCATTATCACAGGTGAGGTCAGAGAAGGTGGGTGTGTTCTGAAACATCCTCAGACTGAGAAACAAGCAGCGCACATAAAGAAACACTTACAGAGAAAGAAATACATTAGAAATAGTGATTTATCGATATACGTACCGATATATGTGAGATAAAATGTTTGTTATGCGATAAAATGTTGAAACTGTGATACAAAAGGTTATAATTGAGGGAAGAAGTTAAAATAATGATGTAAAAAGTTAGAATTCCAATAAAAAAACAAAAAAATTATGAGACGAAAAGTGAAAGTTATTAGATAAAAAGTCAAATTATATATAAAATATAGAAATTATCATATCAAAAACTCAACATGATGATTAAAAGTTACAATTACGAGTTCAAAGTCATAATTATGAAGTGAGAAGTTAAAATAATGATATAAAAGTAAAAATTCCAATAAAAAAACAACAAAATTATGAGACGAAAAGTGAAAATTATTAAATAAAAAGTCAAATTATATATAAAATATAGAAATGATCATATCAAAAACTCAAAATGATGATTAAAAGTTACAATTACGAGGTCAAAGTCATAATTATGAAGTAAGAATTTTAAATAATGATGTAAAAAGTTAGAATTCCACAAAAAAAAATTATGAGACGAAAAGTAAAAATTATTAGATAAATAGTCAAATTATGAGATAGAAAATAGAAATTTTCGGATCAAAAACTCAAAATGACGATCAAAAGTTACAATTACGAGTTCAAAGTCATAATTATGAAGTAAGAAGTTAAAATAATGATATAAAAAGTAAAAATTCCAATTAAAAAAAACAAAAAGTATGATATAAAAAGTCAAATGATGATTTTAAAAAGTCATGTTTATAAAATAAAAAGTTATAATAATGATAGAAAGACAGAATTATGAGATGAAAAGTAAAAATGAGGTGTTAAAAGTGAGAAAAAGTTTGAATTATGAGGCAAAAGTTAAAATAAAGTGTCTCATTAGCTCCTCACACATCATCACCACTGGTGTGTTTTCTCTGGCGGCGGCGAGCAGCTCCCAGGTGAGACCAGAGTGGAAAAATAAAAATCAATTCAGCGGATAAATAAAGAGCTCAGAGACGATTAAACCAGGGGCCGAACTTTATGAGTCCCGGGCTGGTAGAAGAGAAAACAGAGCGCGAGGGCTTTAGAGTGTTCAGAATAGTTCAGATAATATTATCCAGCTCAGGAGAGACGATCAGCAGGGAGCTGCACGCTGATATAACCGCTGGCCAAGTGTTCACGAGCCCACCAGGGGTCGATAACAGAAACTGGTTTATTTAGATTCACGTAATCAGGAATTTTATCTCCCGTCCCATCCTAAAACTGACGCTGCTGGAGTTCATATCGCATGTGAACGAGGAGCCAAGGGAAAACAACACGGACTGCATTAAGAGAGTTCTCCGGACGTCAGAAGGGTTCAGGTTCTGTTTTTCTCCCATAAAATCTGAATCCAGAATCAAATGAGCTGACTCGATTCAAAAATATGTAAGAATACGACTGAGATTATTCAGAAATTCAGAGAGCTGCAGCTTCTGTGACCTTTTATGGAGATTGTGTCGTCTTCTCCTGGTTTTAAAGATGCATTTCAAAATATCACAGTGAGTCGCCATATTCACTATAATTGTCACATTGAAACATCACATGTTGATATTTAGATTAAATAATACACACATGATTATTGTGTATTTGTAATCGAGTGTACTTGTTCTTGTTTGTACATCTTGTATGTTTTTAGCCCAAAAAAGGGACAAAACCCATAGAAAACTGTTTCCAATTTCAAGATATTGCAATAATGTAGAAAAAAATACGTAGGAAAAAATATATAGGACCGTCCTAATCTCTATTGATATATTGTGTATTGTGATATACCCTTAAACTGTCACCCAGCGCTGCTGTAACTCACATTCTCTAGTCAGATAACTTCAAAAATGACAGAAAACATAAAAACATTCAAGAACAGAATCGTGTCTTTCATAAAGTTGGACACCAAAACTGTAAACAGAAGAAATAAACAGACGCCAACACTCGATTTTAGTGAAATAATTTAGTGGGACAAACAATTCTTACATGTACATAAATTAAACTCATGTGTCATGATTCTCTCTCTTTTTGCATTTTTGTTTTTTTGGAGCCCTTCCAACAGCAAAAACATCCAGAACTCTTTCCATAAGGCATGACATGGTTATTGCAGCAGTCGCCGTAACGTCCAAGCGAACGATACGAGATCAGAACGGTTCGCGTCGCCGACCGGGCGGGACGACGCTGCATAGTTCCCCACCGGCTGGAGTTTCAACCCCCGTTATTACAAATCTCAACAAGACAAACAAAACAACAAAAAAAGGGACATTTTACGGAGAGTTCCCAGGCTGTCACCGAGTCTTTATGGAGTGTAAAGTGTGTGTTAGATCCTCTTCTCACACTCTTCTTCCCCGAGGCTACGGGGGAAAAAAAACCCTCACATGGAGGGAGGAAAGGGGGGGAGGTGGAGGGAGCATCCATCAGCTCAGGAGTGCGCTCTGTCTGGGCTCGCTGTGGCGGCCTGGAGGGCAGCACGGACCTCCCCGAACCCTCTCGTTATCTCCCCCCCTCCCTGATGTCATCATTCCTCCTGGTGTCAGGAGCTCCAACAGGATTATGTGTTCCCTCCTCCTTTAACTTCTAACTCTCAGGTGTTGCAGAGAAGCGAGACGGCCGATGATGTTTTGAGCTCCAGATTCCTCTTTCTCTTTTTGTGCCAAAAAAAGGAGCGGATGTGAAATATTCCCACCGACTTATCTTCTCGTGTGTGTTTCTTCCTCTCCGACGTGAATCTGCGGCGTCGCGACTGAGTCGTCGTTTCGGAGAGGCCAAACGAAACGCTTCCGAAACACAAAGTAAGTCCATTGTTCTGCGGTCGGCCTGTGCAAACGGCGCTCGTCTCGAAACGGCCGCTGAAAAAGTTGACGAGGTAAAAAAGGTGCATTTGTTTTGTTTTTTTTTAGTGTACGAGCTGGTGTCTTCATCGTCCTCTGGTCCACAGAGGAGGAGGAGGAGGAGGGAAGGATGGAGGAGGAGGAGGAGGCTCAGTTGAAGAGGATGGAGTCGGGGTCTCTGTTGGCGATCTGCGCCATGTGTTTCAGTATGTCCTTTTTAGTGATGATTCCCAGCAGCCTCCTAAAAAATAAAAAACACAGAGACAAAAGAGTCACACATTACTTCATCTCATACTTTGTTCGATTCGTCATGTAAGAAGTCAGATGGAGTGACGGAGAGCAGAGGCACGCACACCGGGTGGAGGCCCGGCTTCAGTTCGAGCGCCCGTCGATAGAAATAAAGCTCAACTGACGTTTGTTTCTGTGATTAATTGTGCGGCGCTCCCGTGACTTCACGTCCCAGCGGGGCCGGCGGCTCGTGCTTCGAGATAATCCGACCCAGAAAAACGTTCGGGCTCGACGGATGGCTGACGGATCTGAATTACTCGTTTAATCTATTAGTGAAATCAAAACAATCTTGAAAAGCCCAGTAATTGCTTCAACGTTTGCCGCTTTTTCTGTGTCTTCGATGAAGACACATGACGAGTTCTTTGGGTCTTGGACAGAAGAGGCCAGCTGAAGACGTCTCTCTGGGTTTCGGGAAACACTTTCTTCTGACATTTTATGGATGAAACGGACCAAAAACCCCAAACAGTCACACAGTGAACGGTACGAATGTCGGAAAATGTTAGTCATTCGTTGTGTTTTTGGTCTTTTTTCCACTCGATATGTTGTTGGCAGAAACCTGAAATGGAGCTCGCAAGCCTCATTTTTTAACAAAGAACTGAATCATAAAACAAACGACTTGTAAAGAAAAAATTCCTTAAAAAACAGCAGAAGTCTTCTTATCACACGCCAGTATCATACGAAACCCGAATCATCTGAGGGCAAAAGATTCATTACGTGAGGCTGTGAATGTGTGTTGGACCCGTTTGAGCCGGAGAACAAACAGAAAACCAAAAAAAAAACAGAGAAACCGCAGAAAGTATCCAGACTCCTCAGAGCTGTCGAGGCTGGAGGGGGGGGGGGGTCTTCGTGGGCATGATTACGTGTCCTGTTTGTGAGTGAAGTCTTTACAACAGGCCTGTTTTTTAAAAGAAAAAGTTATTCAAAGGAGGATTTTTAAACTCCGACCTTGAGCTAAAGATACTAACTCTGCTAAAGTCGGCGTGGGAAAATCCCAGTGTTGCCAGTCAGAGCGGTGAAGTTAACAGTATCCTTCTCACAGGTCTGAAAACCCCCTCGAGGTCTCGTTTCTCTTCTGACTGTGTCAGCGAGTCTTCATTTCCAGACAAAACACAATCGAGCAGAGCAGACGACTGTCACGTTGCTCGCTGAAGCCTTCTCGGGTCCCGTATGAAACAATTCCTGAAAAATGTTGCATTTTCCAGTCACACGTGGATCCACTCTGGTAAAAACAAAGAGCCTCATCCTTCTATTATTAGGACAAATGTGCACCAGTCCTGCTGGAAACTCTGGTGCCTGTCGACAGCATTTCAACGGACCGGGTGTGATGTCAAACGTGCCCGCGGGGCGAGGCACGTTTCACATCACGTTCGAACTTTTACATTTGATTGTTGGTAATAAGACGCTCTGGTGGGCGGCGAGCTTCATGCCTCTGAGAAGTAATCACGCCACTCGCTGACAGCTGCTGAAGTTCATTTTCTTCTCCTCTCAAGAGTCGAGTTAAGTCGCTTCAGCGTCGGCTCCAACTGGCAGCACCGACTCACGCAGAGTCCAGAACGATTCTCAAATCATTTGTGTGATGTTAAAACTAAAGACTTCAGTTTCATCATCGTTGTGAGTTTCTGTGTTTGTGTCCTCGGCCTCAAATGAGACACTCGACGGAAATAAATATCTATAATCTCTTGCCACTAGCTTTTGCCTTCCTGAACCAAACTTCTTCTGATTCTATCCAAAGTTATTTGTTCCTGCATAAAAAACAACTGAGTGTTAAAGATTTCGCTAAATATAGAAAAAAAACAATGTATTTTGGGGGAAATTTTGACTGTATATTTTTCTACAAGAAGGATTATTTCTATTTCCTTTAAACCTTTTTAAGTGAAATGTGTCATATTCATTACAAGGGACGCACATTTTAAGCACTTTTCTTCCAATCGATTGATTATCGGTTGATAATCAACCATATATGAATTATATCGGATGTTTTTCTGTTAGGAAACATTCTACAGAGTCAAAAGAACAGATGTAAGTAAACGCAACACAAACACAACATAACATAATGACGTGATTTAATTCATTTTAAATGTAGTTTCCCATATTTTAAAGGACAAATTAGCGCATTTCCTTCAATCCTTTTCCTCATACTATTTTTGTAGACTCCAGTATATTTTGGCCGGTGCGGCGTCGACTTTGACCGATAATTTTAAATCCACCTCTCCAAAAAATCCTCCGCAACGTGTCCTCCACCTGTAAACTACAAAAACAAACTCCCACACAGCGCCTTTGCTTTCATGGCAGTGACCACCCAGTGACTTAGTTGCCTCTGTGGCGTCTGAATTAATGGTCACGAGTTGTGTGATTGCTGTGATTTAACCTGCTGAACTATGTGTTTCTTTTAGGTATAATTTTGTGTTGTGCGGCTGGAAAACCTCCCACAACTATCTTCTTCCTCCTCTAAACATTTCTGATCACTTCTTTTTTCCCAAATTTACCACCTCAGTGTTTCTTTTCTCTCTCTGACACGTTCTCATAGCTTCACATTCATCCATCAACGAGCTACAAGCTGTATAGTTTCATCTGTTTGCAAACTACTTTAAGCCTTATGTACACCGTGTCTGTACGTTTGTAAAAATGTACGTAATCCCTGAGCGCTGCTTGTGTTTGAACATGTCACACGTCCTGGTTAAACAGCAGAAATGGCGGGAAAACGAAGCGGGAGAGAGATTCAAACACTGATGAGGGTTTTATTCCCTCGGAGCGTCTTCTGAATGTGATTGTCCACGCCGGCGTCGACACAACAGTGCGTGAAATGTGAAGTGTTGTCCTGTCGTGGACGGTAACGACTTCAAAGAAAGAAAGAAAGTATTTTGAATGACAGAAAACAGCAGCTCCTGTCTTTGTTCGAAGATTTATAAGATTTGTAGGCAAAAAAACGTCCGAAGCTGCTTCAGTTACTGTGTTTGGTTTAGTTTGGACAAAAACAAGACATCAAAAAGTGCAACTTCGGCCTATTTTCTGACATTTTTATAGACAAATTGTTGGACTGACGGTCCTGAAACAACATCTGTTTAGAGAACTGTGCGCCAACGAGCCCGTCAGAGCAAAACGTCTGCGGAGGAGCTACGGGAAACCCAGAAAAAAGCACGTCTCTCTAATGTTTTATGATCGCTCTCTAACTTCCTCTGCCTGGTTTAAAAAAAAAGCACACAGGACCGAGAAGAGAAGGAAACAAACACACGAGCAGGCAGAACACACTGCTGAAGGTTTGACCCTGAAGATAGAATTTTACGAGCTACGAGTAAAACAATAACGGCGTGAAACTGGTCTGATGGACAACTTGGAGAGCTTCTTCTTCTTCTGTATCTTCTGTTTCTTTCTGTCACGTAGGCCACATGCCAAACACCACGTGACCTCTGCTGCCGTGAAAGATTTATGGTGATGAATTCAGCGCCAGTGAGGGATTTATTCAAATCCACCTGAAGAATTCTCTGCACTAACTCCTCTCCCTCCATTAACGTCCGTCTTTTCTCCTCCCTGTTTGTTCCGTTAATGCGCCAGCTGACAGCAGAGTGACCCGAGGCTCTCCTACACATCCATCCGTCACTCCCCTCCGTTCCTCCAAAGACGGATATCTCACCGCGGGCGTGGGAGCGCGGTCAGTTTATGTTTTCGTCGTTCCTCCCATCTGTCGGCCCGTCTTCATTTGTCTTTTGTTGTCCTTCGCGTTACGTCACAGCGAAATACCACAAACGCTCTATCGGGAGCTTTTCTACCCCGACAATAATAAACTCTACAGATTAAAACTGACAAAAATGTGGTGACGTGTTTGTTCTCACCCGTTGTGTGTAACCAGACACTGGCGCAGCCCCAGCTTCCTGAAGATATCCACAGTGATGTCCATAGGCGTGTGGTCGGTGACGGTGAAGGGGCTCAGGTCCATGATGCCTCTGAGGCGGAGCGGCGGCGGAGCGTCCGCGGCCTGAGCCAGAGCGTGCTCAGTGAAGACCACGGTGGAGGCGCTGACGACGCCCTCCTGACGCTTTCTGGCATTATCTGAAGAGAGCAGGAGGAGGTTCACATTTAGAGTTTACAGATAGCCAGACGTAAAAGAAATCTAACACACAAACTGAGACGTGATAAGCTATAATTTCAAAATAAAAGCCAACTCTTACACAAGACTGTTGTAATGTTATCTTGTGTTTTAACATGTGGGTTGACTTTTATTGTTTAAAGTGCGTGAGATGTATTTAACAATGAATGATAAATAAATAAAAAAATACAAATTAAAATGTCAACTAGAAATATTTTCAAAATAAAAGCCAACTCTTGCAAAAGACTACTGTAATGCAATATAATATGTTTTTAATTTATGGGTTTACTTTTATCTTAGTGAAATGTAAACAATAAATGAATAATAAATAAATAAATAAAACACAAATTAGGATGTCAGGAGCAATTCTTTTCAAAATAAAAGCCCACTCATACACAAGACTATAACGTTATCTTATGTTTTAACAAATGGGTTAACTTCCAACTGTACAAAGTAATAAATAATGAAAGGAAAAAATAATTAAATAAAAACATACATCAAGATGTAATTAGATATATTTTCAAAATAAAAGCCAATTCATACAAAAGACTACTGTAATTCTATAGGGTATATTTTATTTATATAGGTTTATATGGGTTGACTTTTAGTTTAGTGAGATGTAAAAAAAATATATAAATACATGAATAAACAAATAAAACAAAAATTAGGATGTCATCAGCAGTATTTTCAAAATAAAATCCAATAAATGCCCAGGATTTTATTTATTGTTATGAGACATTTTAACATGTTTGTTAACATATTTATTTAAGGTGAGCGAGACGTCACAAAATGAAAACGTAAATTAATAAAAGTGTAATTAGGATGTAACTCATACATGAGAGTTTACAGTGTTATATGATGTCTTTTTAAGCCTTTAAGCCTCCTACTGTAGTGGACAGCAGGTATATTTTCACTCTCACACACACACACACACTTCTGACCTATTGATATGAGCAGGTCTCTCCGGAGTACAAATCCCACGAGCCTCTGGGACTCTGGCGAGACGACCACAGGGAAGCCGCTGTAGTGAGTGCTTTCCACCAAGGCCTGGAGACGTTAAACACAGAGAGAGGCGGTAACGTTAGACACAACGTGGAACATCAACTACAGATCCACCAGAGACAGAATTCTTGAGGGTTTTTCAGTGTATTCTTTGTTTAGGCGGTTCAAGAAGTCGGGAGAAGCATCTGCAAACATTTTGCTTTAATATAACCACATGTGCTTTCTATATTACTGTGTATTTTGTTTTTTTTTCCCCAATTCTCTGCCATGCATTCCTGCGTTATGATTTATTAAATGCTTTCACGTGTGAGCGCATGTGTCCATACCTCCACCTCTCCTACAGTCATGCCATCCTGCGTGAGCACAGCCAGCGCCGGGTCGGACCTCCTGGGCCTCATCACGTCCACCGCCAGGCTGCTGTGATCGAACTCCTCTTTGGGCTCCAGGAACGGGTATCCGTTGAGCCTGATGTGAGCCTGCGGAGACGTCAGAATGAGCCTCTTAAAGCCAAAGCGTTTGACGGCGTGTTTGTGCAACAGCAGGCAATCGCAAACAAAGACTCCGCGGTGCAACTTCAAAGTTCGGAAATACGCAACTGAGCGGCTCCAACGGCCACATCACACAAACCTCACCTCGTAAATCCCCTCCCTTCCAAAAGCATCTGCCACCCATTTGCTGGTCATGGTGGCGGCCATGAGTGGGACGATGTACTCGAGGCCGCCAGTCAGCTCAAACATGATGACGACCAGCGACACCGTCATGCGAGTCACTCCACCTGGAGGCGGACGGGAGGAGGGACATGTAAAAACAACAAAGCAACAGATTCATTAGTAGAATTATTACTACAGTTTAATAATGCTGCTAATGAGAAGCTCGTCTGGATGAACAGAACAGCTGCAACATTCATCAGCACGTAACGCGATATTTCTGACATTTGTTCATTGAAGGTTTGACCTATTTTTTTTTTTTCATATCACTGGTTCCACTCATCATAACCTTGTTAGGTGTGGCCAAAAAATAAACTTCTTCTCCTCCTCCTTCTCCCCTTTCTTCTCCCCATCTTCCTTTTCTCTCTCTCCTTCTCCTCCCTCTTCTTCTTCTCTTTCTTCTCCCTGTTCTTCTCCCTCTCCCTCCTCCTCCTTCTCATCCCTCTCCTTCTTCTTCTCCTCCTCCCTTATCTTCCTCCCTCCTCTTCTTCTCCTCCCTTCTCCCTCTCCTCCCTCTTCTTCGTTTTCCTTCTCCCTCTTCTTCTCTTTCTTCTCCATGTTCTTCTCCCTCTCCCTCCTCCTCCTTCTCATCCCTCTCCTTCTTCTTCTTCTCCTCCTCCCTCTTCTTCTCCTCCCTTCTCCCTCTCCTCCCTCTTCTTCTCTTTCTTCTCCATGTTCTTCTCCCTCTCCCTCCTCCTCCTTTTCATCCCTCTCCTTCTTCTTCTTCTGCTCCTCCTCCCTTATCTTCCTCCCTCCTCTTCTCCTCCCTCTCCTTCTTCTTTCTTCTCCCTCTTCTTCTCCCCCCCTTCTACTCCTTCTCCCTCTCCTTCTCCCCACTCTTCTTCTTCTTTCTTCTTCTTCTTCTCCTTCTCCCTCTCCTCCTCCACCTCCTGTGACCTCCTTCTTGTAAATAACTAGCTATAGTCAGGTGGACATGAAAGAGGTTTCATGTGTGTGTTATATATCCTTTTTTACGAGGATGAAAATTCCTTCCGTAAATCCGTAAGTCCATCCGAAATGTAAAACTGGAGGTGATTATGGGATCTGAATCGTTCCTTGGTGTGAGTTGTTGTACGGTCTGAAAAAATGTTTATAGATTTACATTTACAAAGCTGTGAGTGATACTGAAATAAAACAACAATGGTTAGATTGATAAAACTGTAGACATGAACTTAACTCTGGGTTGCTATTATTCACAAATTCTCTCACGGATAAAACACTGTGAGTACATTTAATCTTTGGTCATGAAAAACAGTCAAAGCTAAAAAAAAATAAAACGTATCGATCACATCCACCCGGCACTTCTGTTGATGAGTTTCCACGAGGGTCCAGAAAAATGTCTGAACGCATATTTGGATCTAATACTTCATTCCCAAAGAAAAAAATACATAAAAATCGCATCCTTTGGAGGAACCGCTGCTCGACTTTGACAGACATTTTGAAAGCCGAATGAGGAAATCACAACCAGAGAAACAAATAAAAAGAGTAATGAAGAGAATTGGCTTTGAGTGATTCTCGGTCGTATTAACCGCCGCTTCGCGCTAGCTGGTAACCGACATTAACATAAATATATTGGGAACAGACTTCAGCCTCTAAACCTCGTCCCTGACCTACACGACAGGCGGATGCGGCCTTTTACCCCGATTGCTCTGCAGAAGTTAAAAACTCCTCTCCTCAAGCCAGGAATTTACTGCCCATCTGTTTCATACAGAACGCTTCCTGGAGCATGACGAGCCATCAGAAGTCTGTGTGCTGCGCCCCGTTTGCCCTGGCGCTGACGACGTAACCGGAAGGGGAAAAAAGAGGACGCTTCACGCTCATCATCCGTCAACACGAAACATACCAGAGAGCAATGGTGGATACGAGGGAAGATTTCAACTTCAACAGCCACGACCGACTGGTGATGATTTAACAAAAGAAGCCTGAAAGCCAGAAAAATCTCTTCTTTCAACAAACGGAATTCACTGCAAATGACCTGCATTTCAAATCATCTCCGTCTATAATTTAGCCTGGAAGAAAAGAAAGAAAAAACCTGTTTTTTATAAAAAAAAACAAAACTTCAAACTTGTTTATTTCCCCCTGGAACCAAGACGATGTCATATTCTGTAATTATATTCTAAATAACTCTGAGGGGACTCAAACCCACCGTGAAATTTTACCCAGTCCACCAATTTTGCAGCACTTATCTGGGTCCGGGGCTGCGATGGAAGTCCACATGTCCCTCATCCTACCCCAGGGTTCGTACACATTTTTCAAGGTCAAATTCCAGCACTTTTCAAGCACTTTTAAGGGTCATTTTTAAGATTTTCCAGCACCTTACTGCTGGGGTAAAATACGTATCCAAAGGAATATATATACTTGTGATTTTTTTCTTCACTTTTTATCACAATTATGTACATTGTATTATGCTGTAAACATCTAAAATAATATTCTATAATAGCAAAAACTTCAGAAATTAATTATCCAGTCTGATCCCAATTTTGTAAAAGACACAGAGTTATAATGTCAAGCACTTTCAAGCACTTAAACTAAAATCCAAGTACTTTTCAGACCTTGAAAACACAACATTGAAATTCAAGCACTTTCAAGGATTTCAAGCACCCGTACGAACCCTGCTACCCGCATGCAGCTGCTACCCGGACATCCCGACACTGAACACGTTCGCTCAGACCGACGATGATACCACGACGAATAACTAAGTAGGAAGATGCCTGAACGACCCTCCCGTCTACACCCCTGGTCTCTACGCCGCTCCAGCGCCTCACCTAAACACGCGGCGGCTCCGACCATGGCGTAGAGCCCCGGAGTGATGCAGTCCGCTCCCGGCGAGCACCACCCCTTGAAGATGAACGAGTCGTGGTTGTAGTAGGCCAGCTGCTCCATGCCGACTCCCAGCAGCCTGCCGGCGATGGCTCCCACCGCCATACTGGGGATGAAGAGACCGGAGGGAACCTGGGCGGAACAAAACGGACACCGAGTGTTAGATAAAAAGACTTTTCTCTCCCCAGTTAATAATAGCTGAGCTGCTATCACAAGGTTATTGGATTACTGCAAAATAGGACACATAGTACTGAAGATTAAGTCCCCCTTATTTAGTATTAATTAGAAGTAAATAAACATTTAATAAATGGTTAATAACACACTATAATACAGCTCCATGGAGCTAAAAGGACGTGTTAACAAATCTTTTTATAGATTCTTACGGAGACATCTTCTACAAAACTATTTTTTCTGAATTCCTACAGAAGGAGATACACATAAAAAAAAACACTTTAATTTACTTAAAACTACATTATAATACGTAATAACCTCTTTTCCAACACTTACATGCTGCTTTAAATGTATAAATTCACACCTGAATGTGTATTTTGGATGTTTTCTTTCTGTTAGTGTGAAAGAAAGAAAACAAACCGACTGTCTAATTAGACAATTGTGGTTTTCCAAGAGCGTTGCCAATTTAAAAGATGGTTAGCACCTCGGCTAATCGATCTTGACCGCTCGCTGTGTGACCGAACGCAGACGAGCGTCACAATTCTTCTACAAACGACGTCCAATTTCGCCGTCACTCAATTTTTAAAGCTTCCGTAGTTAAAAAAAACGACTGTGACCTCGTCTGAAGAACAATCTGTCTTCATAAACATGTCAACCCCCGCGTCGGTAACTCAATCCTGCAAGCAGGGCCACATGACAGTGAGTCATGCTGCTGTGACTCAGCGTACGAAGCATCCAAAAAAAAAAAAAGGCTCCCGAGGTTCGTTTACACTTCATCTGAACTGCAACGTGGGCCAGATGAGCAGCTTCAGTGAATGTAAAAGGATGACGGCGCTTTAAACAGTCTGCTTCCAGACAGCTGTCCCTGCGGCATCCTCACACGCTATGTTCCCGAGTGTGTCGTGTGTGTGTGTGTGTGTGTTGTTCCAACCAACCTTCATGCCAAAGGTGATCACAGTGATCATCATCTTGAAGACTAAGGCCAGGGCCAGCTGCCACAGAGCCGTGTACAGGCCTTCTCCCGCGGGCCGGTCAGCCAGACTGTTGCCGACACCTGTTTCTGATGTGTTCGCTGGCTGCACAGGGAGAAGACGATGGAACGGAGACAAACAAAACAAATATTAAAAGGAAGAGAAGGGAGTTGGGGAAAGAAAAAGGCAATGAAATCAGTTTGAAATGACTCGACGAAGGAGGCGACGGCTGTACCTGTTTGTAGCCGCAGAGCTGAGACGAGTCGAGCAGGGAGCAGTCGTTGAACAGCTCGGAGATCAGCTCGGCGCCGCTCATTCTGGTGTAGCTGTTGGGGTAGGCGACCAGAGCGGTCAAAGCCGCCACCACCAGCACCTCGATGACGGGGTAGTGGCCCAGACGGGTGGATTTACCTTCGAGAAGGACACGGAATGATTAACAGGCGCCGTGAGGGGACAGGGTTTCATTTAAAATCGGTAATGAAACCCTTTCACCCACAAACACATTCCCTCCTCTCGCTACTCACGGATCTTGCACCAGGCGATGTTAGCCCTGATGAACAGCGCCCCCCAGAGGCCGCCGAAGATCCCCAGCAGGATGAAGGGGGCCAGCTCCACCAGGTGCCACGGGGCGTGGAACTCCACGTAGAACAGCACCAGCCGGCTGTTTCCGAACGGGTTGATGGAGCGCAGGGTGAAGGCCGCGACCAGGGCGGCGAAGAAGGAGCGCCACAGGGTCTTCAGGGGGAAGTAATAACTCACCTGAAGGAGGGAAAAGAAGAGAAAGAGTCTGTCAGAAAAGAGAAACTCTGGGTCTGTGAGTGATACTGGAATAAAACAACAATGGTTAGATTGATAAAACTGTAGACATGAACTTAAATCTGCACAAAGCTATTATTCACAAATTCTCTCATGGATAAAACAAAAAACGTGGCGCTTTTTACGGCTCTCGAGGTTCAAAGCCGCCCGTCTTAAGCCAACACGGATTGGATGGATTATCAAGCCGCCAAGACTCATTTATTTCCCAAAACATCACTGTCAACACCCGTTCGCAGTCCATTATGTCACAGTTATCTGCCGCTGGCGTGCGAAATCCGGCATGCGGTCACATGTTGAAGGAAAATTAAACAAATGGACAAGAAAATAAAAACCCCATTCAGAGCGCTTTTCGTTATCTGGAGCCGATCAAACGGCTGGCGCTGGTTCTGAAGATCGCTCACTGATTCGCTTTAATTCACAAATTCTGCCTCAGAGTGTGTGTTGTGTAAATTTTTGGGTCTTGTGTTGCGTCAGAAAATCCTCTGAGGATTCACAGGACAAGGAATTGAGTCGGTGAATCAGAAGTGTTGATAAAAAGTTTGTAAATCACCTCCTCCAGGCTGAACAGGACTCCTCCGATCGGGGCGCCGAAGGCCACGGACACGCCCACTGCTGCCGCCGCCGATAACACCTAGAAACACAAGGAAAAACAAACGACTGCCTTAAATGGAGCGGAGCTGCGTTACGGAACAACTGACCACAACTCTGGAACCAGTTCTGGAGTCTATTTTGATTTTCCTCTAATTCTATTAAACTGAGGGTTTTAAGTTAAGACAAACAACTTGTATTGATTTAGTGAACAGACGTTCTCCATAAATGACGATTCCAGCGCTGCGGACGATTAATCAAGTAGCTGTCGGCAATTTAAGTGTCTGACTATTTGGATTATTAATGAACCGGTCAGAAATGTGAATGTTTTATGGTTCTGTTCCTCCTCTGAGAACGACATCTGGGTGAGGCAACTTTTTTTTTTTTAAAGCTTTTGCTGACATGTTATAGACCAAAGAACTAATAGAGCCATTGACGAAACAACCAAGACATTAGTGGACAAAGAAATCAATCATTAGTTGCAGCTCTAGATAAGAGTCAGAACGAGGTAGTGTGATCAAAAACAGGAGCTACCAGTGGTTCTGTGTTGAAAGGCAAAATACAACAACAGTTCAACAAAGCAGACATTTTAATCTATTCTTGTGATATGAAGTAAAACAATGTAAAGTAAAACAAAAAATAAGACTACAGTTGAAGATTATCGTTCCTTAGCTGCTGTTCCTCTACACAGTATTTCAGGTAAGAAACACAAATATTCCTATAAAACGATAAAACTTCAGAGTATTTTTCCACCATGTGTGGCTGTACATCTGTTAACACTTTCTAAACAATAAGACATCCATCTCATGAGCGTCTCTCTCCAGCCCAAAAGACTAGAGCACCTTAAATCCATCACCCTCGAATAAAATCTCATTCTACACACACATCTGCCTCGACGCCTACCTCTCGCCGCTTGGCCTCGTTCTTGCGGTATTTGGTGAACAGGTGACACAGTATGTTGGCGCAGCAGCAGGCCACGTGCACCAGAGGGCCCTCCTTCCCCAAACTGAGCCCGGAGGAGACGGCCAACACCAGCGTGATGGTCTTGATGATCAGGGTCCACTTCCCAAGGTAGCCTCGGATGATGAAGCCGCTGAGGATGGTTTTAATCTGAGAGAGGGAGAGAAAGAGAGGATATGAGACGAGGAAATGTTTACGTTTGGGAGGGATTGGTTTAGAGATGCGCACTCGAGGGTATCAACTGAGAGAAAGTTAAGAACGTAAACACCGAAGGCAGGGAAGGAGAGGAGTTTGTGTCGAGGATGTTTGTCTTATAAATAAGCAGTTAATCTGGCGTGCGTGGGCACGTCGACCAGCGGCTGACCTTCAGGAAGAGCGGGGCTCGAGTTCCGCGAAACTGGGGATGAGAGCAGCGAGCGGCGAGAGAGGAAGAGTTTGTGTGTGCAGGCGAGAGTCGTGTTTGTGTCTTTTCGATCTGTATATATGAAAAAAGGGCGGATCGGTTTGATAATGTTTGCGCTCCGTGAAGTTTTCCACTTGCGTTTCCAGAGTGTAAGCAAATCTGCAGCTTTTCACTTCCTCAGAATAAAATAAAAAAGAGGGAATGAACGGAGATGAGAAGAGAAAGTAAACACTGACGGCAGGAGAGAGCAGGAGACCGGTCAGGCTTTTGGGTTTCATTCATTTGGCTTTATTTATAAAAATCAAAGCAGCATTTGTTTCAAGATGTCCATCAAATATAATTGATCTGTTACAGTGTTTAGAGTTTGGATATAAAAAATCAAAGCGAACCGATGCTGTCAGGAAAAACAGCTGGGTGATGTGGAAATGAAGCTAAACAAACAAAGAAACGTGTGCGCTTTTGAGATTTTTTGCCAAATGTAAACACTCGGTATCTTCTTGTAACTCGCTCTTCAGGGAGGCAACAAATAAAACCTTGAGAATAATCACATAATTATGTGCAGCTAAGAATCCTGTTCAGCATCCTGTCCACGGACAAACAAGAATAACGAGCGCACACAGTGAAATACATGAAAATGTAAATGTGTGAATGAGAAACAGCGTGTTGCAGTTTTACCTCTGGTATTCCTGAGCCGCATGCGTACGGAGCGAAGGCTCTGACCAGTATGACGGCCAGGAAGGAGAAGAGTAACGCCCACAGGATGTACATCAGGTAGTTCACTACGTAGGCAAACGCACCCTGCAGGGACAAACACACACATAGATGTGATAAATAAACACACAAGTTACAGGAGCATAAACCTTTAAGTTTGAATGTTTCATTAAAAAAAAGCTGTTTTTCAGTTATTTAGCATCTCGGGCTCAGCTGTGGTGTTATGTTGTGTCGTGACCAGTGGGTGGAGCCAAAGTACTGTGACAACTACTGTTGGAGGCATCAGAAAATGTGAGTCTGGCTGCATCCCACTTATTTTATGTGTGGATGTGTGAGTGAGGAAGAGCACGACTGCATTTAAAATCTGGCTGGACGTTGAAGAGTGTATCTGGCCCTCATGTAGCAGCAGAAACTCACCGACAAGATGAAAAGAGTAAGACGATAAAAAAGGAAATATTTCATGGAATTAATTTAGTTTTCCTGCTTCATTCACACTAAGAAGTTTGGATTCATTAGCCAAACTCAGGCTTGAGACGTGGATCACAGGTGTGTAAAGTCATCTCACCTCCGACGTCCCCGTTATGAGCTCGCCCCAGCTCTGCCACTGCGGACACCGGTCCCTCTCCTGAAACGTCGTCTCGTTGGACGTCCAGCAGCAGTGCTCGTGGTTGAACCAGAAGCCGATGAGGCAGACGCCGTCCTTCATGTCCGTCAGCCAGTGGGCTGCGATGTCGATGCCGCCTGCCAGAGCGCCTGGAGGAGACGAGGACGGGTTTGAGGAAGAGGAGATAATATTCAGCGAGACATCGTCCATCATCAAATCTTTCTGTTCGCGCTCGTGTTCTGTGCTACTTAACTTTTTTTGCTTGCCAGGTAAAGAACAAGAGAGAATTACCTGCCCTGGATTCTAGCCAACAGCATGAATGGTGAATCTCTTTACAAATATGTCACGCTGCCTATTTTCAGTACAATGTTGGAGCTATTTTGTGGAACTGCACCTGCTGTCTGTCACCACCTGGGAATTAACTTTCAGCTGACGCGGGCAGCAGAGAAACAAGAGGAGAGAGGAATGGAACAGGTACGGCCATTTTGTTGGGAGTTTGGATTTAAATAATAGCAACAATGATATCTGTCTGCTGCTGAAACTGAAACCTCCCACACACACAAACAAGCTGAGAGGAAGCTGGATTGTGGCTTTCTGGAGCCTCCGTAAGAATACCTCTCCGCTCCACAGCACGCAGCTTCCAAAGAAACAACTGCCCTTAAAACTTTCAAGATCATTAAACTTCATGCTTTTGTAACCTGATCCGGTCGTGAAGCATATTTAAGGGCTGAATGTTTGGCAATACCTGACATGAGTCCCACCAGC
Source organism: Sparus aurata (assembly GCF_900880675.1). NCBI lineage: Eukaryota > Metazoa > Chordata > Actinopteri > Spariformes > Sparidae > Sparus > Sparus aurata. The sequence continues at coordinate 13,463,251 of NC_044196.1, read as the reverse complement.
AGCATGAGCAGCCACCCTGAGAAGGCATCGCTGACGCTGTGCAGCAGAGCCACGGTCGACTGTCGGCTCTTCTTGGTGATCTGGGCGGACGCAGAGAGGAGAAAGTGATTATTGATTATATAGTTTGCTTCATATCCTGTGTCGGATTACATTACACACCACTGTAGCAGCTGAAGCTCGCTCAGAGCTGAAACAAGACACCTTTATGTTATTCTAGCTCAGATTATATTCATGTAAACCGACCTCAGGTAAAGTTTCTTAGATATTTGTCTGTTTTTACCCTTAAATTTACCCTCAAATATTATATTTCCAACATTTCCATAGTCAGAAAGGTGCATTTTCAAGCTTTTGCAGCAACTTCTTCACATCAATCTGTTTCTATACATTCTCAAAATGATTATCCCTCTCTGTGACATCAGGGAAAGGGGTTGAGAAGTAAAAGGGAAAACATAAAACATCCTTGGAAACACCACATGTAAAATCTCGTATTTTCAAGGACTTCCAGCCTTTATCTTATAAGCTTGCTGCAGTAAAAAACCAGGGAACGGCCTCCGCCTCAGCAGCCGAGGCAAAGTGCATGACCTCGATCCTTCGGTGTTGATGTGTGAATCTGTGGAGCTGTAAATATAAAAACTCTGAGCAGGGCGTGAAGAGGACAGTCGCCTGTTGTGTTAGAGCAACGACAAACTGGAGTTTAAACCTCTCACCTGCTATAAAGATGTGCGCTGACTGCAGCTCTGATAACCGGAGAGGATTCTTCACCTCACTGTGATCTACTCAAAGTTTTTAAAAAAAAACGTCTTCGTACCTCTCGGTGTCTGTCGCGGTCCTTGCTCTTCTCCCTGACCCAGTCGATGGTGTTGAAGTCCTCGTAGGTTCCCAGTCCGGGCACCGGGTCCTCCAGCGGGTCCACGAGTTTGCTGGGGCCGTTCCCGTTCATACCGGCTGCTCTGCTGGTGCTGCTGCTGCTGCTGCTGTACTCCTCATAGCATCCTGGGAGGAGAGAGAGGGAGAGAGAGAGGGAGAGGGAGATTTGAGACGCACATTAACATCTTCACACACAAATACCAGCCGCCATCTTGATACCACATTGCTCTTAGCTCGATGGAGTCATTCAGTCCGTTTCCTGGACGTTATTCGGCGACCCACTTTAGCTTTTTGTTTCAACCTGCCCGACAGAACTAGTGGACAATCAGTCCTCGCTCTGCCGCTCCCTTCCACTGACGATCACACACCCTCTGCAGTGAAACACAGAGAGATGTTCTCTGGTGCTACACCCTTCCTGTACGCACTGACTCTGGTGCGATCTCTCATATTTAATGCAGACCTACTAATGCTGCTGCTGATTGATTTACGGTCGGCCCGAGACTCCGAAGCAAGACGCTGGACTTTTAAATTCCCCATGTCTGAAGCGTAAAGCTCAGAATTTAACTAACAAACAGAGCACTTTTTCTTATTTTTCCACATTAGGAAAAGAAACATTACTGCGCAGGAAGAAAACAATGAAAGTTTTAACCCTTAAAGCAGGTTGTTAGTTTTATTCTCCGATTGTCCATGTGCCTAAACATCCTAGGTTAAAACTTTCTCATCAAACAAGAGTATTTTTGTGCTTACCAACAGACATAACTCATGAATTGACTAATTAGCTTTCTAACAAAAAACGATCAAAGAGCCTCGAGTAGATCTCGGCTGCATCCTTTAACCACAAGCTGCCTCCGCATGCGGCTCACTTTGCCGCTGTGGGAAAAATCCAAAGCCGCATTTTCTGCAGACATCATAAAAGACGCTGCTGATGAGAAAAAGTCAACAGAGGGGATACAGATACAGAAGAGGCAGGGTCGGGCATGTCAGCGTGTGTGTCGAGATGTCGACCAGAGGTAGAATGAGAAGCGGAAGGGAAGAAGCAAGGTGAACACAAAAGAAAGGTAGAGATTTAAGTAGAATCAAATCGGGTAAATAAGAGAGTGTATATGTGTGGGAAACACTGCCTTCACAAACACACATATAGAGGTGCTGAACTCCCGCAGTGTTTCCCACACATATGCTGAACTGATTTCAACATATAGTCCCAATAACACCGACTCTAATATCCATGATCTGCACGGTGACAGCCGACGGCGCAGCTGGAGGCCGACTCGCCGTTTGTCAAGAAGACAAAAAGGCCGCGCGGTGTTTATTTCACCTCAGAAACACAGAAGTGTTGCATGTAACAAGCAACAAAACTGCTGATTTCACTTCACTCTGAGCCTTCGGTGGGGCTCGACATGTCTGAGGGTTAAGCGAGGAGATAATAAGGGAAAAAAAAAAGCTGCACTGAAAACATGAATCCCTCGAGGGAGAAGAACATTAGTGCAAGATGTGAGCTCGCGTTGGGCTCCAAAATCCTAATAAAGAAGACTCTGCTCTTGATGGACACATGGACCAACGGAACTTCAAACGACCTTAATACAAACCTCATGTGAAACCTCTGGGATTAAAAGAAAGTTACCACACATTAGCCTAGTTCTGTCCTCCAGTGACGGGTACGTCAGCAAACACATGCTTTCACAAGTTTTGAGGAAGCGCTTCAAGAAGCAAACCCACAATTTGTGCTTAAAAAGAAAACGGGGAGACGTGTTATCAGTAACCCACTGCTGCGATACCGGTGACATGATTCTCGTCTGTCTGCCTGCCTGAGCTATCGTCAGACGGCGGCAGCCAATCACTGACGGAAACAGGAAACAACACAGGAAGTGAAGCCAAGTCTAACCCAGACTGTACGCAAGCGAGGGAAGACAGACTTAAGATGAATCGTTACGGGAGCAAAACACACATCTGAGCTGAAATGAAAACGTGTTAGTGGAAGACGTGCTGCTTGCTGTCTGTGTGGAGGAAACACGAGTATCACTGAGCTTTTTCTGAGAAAAGAGAGGACAAGAACAGTCCGTTAGGCGGGTTTTCCAAAGTGGCATCGTCACTCAGCTGTTGTGTTTTTCCAGGAGGAGACCGACACAGCCTCCCCTTACTTAGCATTCCTTCACATTTTCCTGTATAAAATGCCAGAGTCCTAAACGACGGCATCTCTGCTTCACAAACACCTGCTGCCGTTTCTCACACAACGCCCGAGGGAGGAGAGAGTTGGCGCGGTCACACAAAGGAGCGTTCATACACCTGAGCGGACGAGTTCGACTGGTTTCACCGGCAGGAATGTTCAGGGCGACGCGTCTCTCGTCAGTCAGACACAAGAACACCCGTCTGATACGATCTACCCTTTACGTGACGCGGCTAAATCAACAACATTCACGTGATTGCTTCACATTGTACCGCAGATTAAGTGGCCAATCATCAACAGGGTTCAACAGCGATGAGATATTTCAGTGACTGCCAGAAAATAAGGTTGATACAAGCAGTTCATGACATCAACTTAATCAAGGAAGTTTGAGGAAGTAACACACGTCTGATTATAGACTCGAGCTGAAACCATTAGTCGATCGAAGGAGACTTTAATGCCATCTATATTGATCATGGTTTCAGTCATTTTTCAAGCAAAAAGCTTCTTGAATGTGAGGACTTGCTGCCTTTCTTTGTCCTTTATGACAGTAAACGAAGAGTCTTTGTGTTTTGGACTGTCGGTCGGACAAAAAGAATCAATTTCAAGACTTAACTTCTTAAATTCTCAACATTTATAGACAAAAAGATCAAAATGAAAGGGCAGATTAATCAATAATAATACTAAATGTGAGCTGGAGCCTAAAGAGCTACTTCTATATATCAGAAGAAGACAAGTGGAAACAGTGTGTCACTCAAAAGCAGAAGTAAGCAGCACCACTTCTTCATGAATCACCGTCATATGCAACAACACCCACACTGCCTTGCTCACAGGCACACTGACACCACATCCAGTGTGACCTTAGTCGACAAAACATGTTTATTTCTTTGTGGCAGGTCATTCAACCTTTGTTACCAAACACCTCAACATCTACAAGGTTACGAGACGAGAATCAGATGATGGTAATAAAACCTGTAATGTAACCAGAGCCAGAGGTGAAACTACTGTAATGGCAGTCACGCTTTGTTTTGCTTCCTTTGAATTCAAACCATCTTGTCCCTAATAGGCTGTTGTACTGCTGTGTGTTGTTTACCTAATCCCCTTTTAAATCAATTAACCTTGCGGTCCAGTGCATGCTGGGCCGCACCGCGGGCCCCTCGTGACCCCGTACAGTAGCGGGTAAGCGTGACGAACGGATTAAAGAGAAAACGTCCGGCTTGTCTCAGCCGCCGCCGGCCAAATCCCGCACATGATCATCCATCAAAGTCCGTCTGAGAACACAAAGCATTCAGTCTCCCATTATTCATAACTGACGAGCTTTTATTTAATATCCTGAGTCTGTCACGGTTTGATATAATCACCGACCGGCCAAAGAAACGAGAGGAACAACTCGTGTCCGCATAACTGATCGTGTTTTTTAACGTGATGTCGGATTTTCACTGTCAAAGAATCCGTTGATTATTTACTCTGAATCGATTGGTTGTTCGGTCTATAAAAAAAAGATAATAACGGTGGAAACATGTCGATCCTAAAACCCCAAAGATGACATAAAAAACATGTGGTGAGGATCTGACCTCGGCTGTTACCTCAGAACTTTACAGAAACGGACGAAGCGGGTCTCTGTGAACCCAAACAAGCCTGGACACACACACACACACACACACACACACACACACACACACACACACACACACAGACAGAGATAAGAGTGTTTGGAATTCATCGTGTATCTGTTGCTGCAGACCTCTAGTGTCAAACACACAGCTGTACACACACCGAGAAAAAAACAAAAAAGGTCAATTTCTCCACATGCAGGCTGCAGCACAGAAACATGAACCACATGACTCACGAGCGTCTGGCTGTAAACAGTCTTAATCATTAAACCCCCGCTGTGATAAAGCCAAATGCATCAGCAAAAACACAACCAGAAGAATGTGGAAACTTGAGACATTTCGCACGGTTTTGGTTCGATGGCAGACACATGTCGAGGAGGCGCTGGAGAAACTTGTTATTTAAGCGTGACGAGAGCCGACGACAGCTTTTCTTCAGATCCCCAGACTTGAACTCGATCGCTTCTCGTGTGTGACAGCTCGAGAGCAGAGTGCGGACTTTATCACAACAGCAACAACACAATTCGAGCTCCTATTTCAAACTCTTCCTCGGTCCACACAACTCACCGTTCTCAACCAGCACCTCCTCATCCAGCTGCGTAGTCCACAACTCGCAGGCCATCCCTCATTCCTGTTTCCCCCCCCAAAAAAAACACTCTGAGCTGAGGACCCACAGTCAAACTGGAAATCTCTTCCCTCCTCTCAACTCCTCGAGGAAGTGGAGCGCTCCCTCATTGGCCGCAAAGCTTTGGAAATGAGCTCTCACTGGCTAATCTGTCTGGGGAGACGTGAGGATTTGCTGAAGCCGGCGGGAGCCGTTTCTTATAGGCCCCGAGTGCCTGTGAGCTCCCTCCGATTGGCTGACGTGGTTTACTGCGTAAAAAAAAAAAAATAATGAGGTCATCTGTGTTCACAAGGTCTTGATCCTTTGATTCCTGATGGTTTTCCGGAAATAAAAGGCCGTCTGGTACACAGAGTGTGCAACAGGGTCAGACTGTGGGTATATTTACTCTCAAATCACTCAATTCCGGGAACGCGGTCTGTTTGAGTATCAAATACTGGACAAAACTGAATTCAAAGCAGCTGAAGTGTGCTTTAGCTCTGTGGTTTAAACCTTGAATCTATGTTAACACTTTAGTTTTTAGTGATGAGCTTCACATTTTGGAGTTGATCACAAAAGCTGCACTCGTCCTAACCCTGCGACGACCTCAGGAGAAGAGCGTTACCTTAACTTCCACTCACACAAAAGCTCCGAGTCAGACCTCCATGAGATATACGGCGCCGTGTATTTAAAGTAGATATGGCTAAACCACAGTCAAATTCTTCTTTTAGCAGTAGTGACTGCTTATGAAAGGGTTGGACTTGGACTGCGGCAGCTATTTAACCCCTAACTATCCGTCGGGTTTACTTGGAACGACCGTCGAAAAAACTAAAAGCCAAAGTCGTGACGCTGCAGAGTGGAAAAGCAGCTCTGCAAAAAGACAGATGATGTGATTGAACTTGTATTTTTTAAAAACTGTGCTGAAGGAGCCGGTCGGCTCGCTTGCCTCGAGAACAACACATGAGTGAAACAGGTTTTTTCAGTTAACAGCAGAGAGAAGATGAAGGTTTCTGGCACAGCTCAACCTACTTACATGTGAATGAAGAAGGAAAAATACAGAATCCAGGAGGGAAAAAAGGCTCAAATCTCCAGCAAACAAGTGCAGAAGTCAGAGTAACTTTACGGTGAGATGTTTTGGTCTGCGGCCTCGGACGACCCTGATGGGGCCACAAGCCAAAACGCCTCAATTTGATCCCGAGACTAAAAGTTAAGCAAGACAACAGCAAGAAGAATCGTAAAATGATGGTGATGGTGGGAGTAGCTGAGGAGTGCGCCATCTTGCTTCCTCCTCATCTCTGTTGACGTTCGCGTAAAATGTTTAACATTTAACAACATTTGACATCTAACAAGGGTTAATATTTTCGATTAGAGCCCAACAACAATGTTGCTTCAGTTAATAGGGAGTAAAAAAAGTCAATATCTCAATATTTCGGCTGAACTTTAGTGACAAAAATGACATCAGAACACCGAAACTAAACTTCTCCAGGACTTTCATAATCATAAATTACCCCCAAAATCTTTTTCTGCATTACATTCTGTGGATCAAATGTCATATTGGCTCAAATCAGACACCATATATCTGATATCGATATATCTGTGATAGGCCAGTGTCGGCCGACCGACATATATTGGGCTTTATTTTCGATATGCAAGAATGTCTGCTGCCTTATCAATGACACGCTGTGTTCTTGATCGGACTCCTTGACTTGAAAAATCATTTAAAAATGACGATTCAATTCAGTCGTCTTTGTTGTTTTTCATGGTAACTGCTATTGCAAGTAAAAAATTGACTTGGGGCTTCCTGTCAACTAAATCAAACATATATTCATTTGAATCCGATTAACAGGAACATTAAATTACAAAAGATGACGAAGGCATCCTGCTAGTTACTGTAGACCAGACGTATTCAACTGGATGACCTCATTCTGGCCCTTTAATCAGGGTGATTTCATTAGTTATGTCTGTCGCTAAGCAAAAAATACTCTTATTTCTGGCCAAACACGGCTGGTTTAACAGTGGGAATATACACAAAAATCAAGCTGACAACCTACGTCCAAGATTAAAAAGCACATTGTTTCTTTTTCTGTACTTTCAGAGCACTGAGCACTTCTCTTTCGTCAGATCTGGCCCTAGACTGTTCAGTGTGAGGAGGGGAAAGCCTCTCCAAGCATGCACAGGAGTGAGAGAGAGGCAGGTTACACCCAGGAGAGGTTGTTAATCTATCACAGGGTTCACAGACAAAACATGGGCGAGCTAATGAGCATCTGAGCGCCTGCAGGGACGGCAGCGCCGATGCTGGCAGACGCTGTGAAAAAGTACGACCCAAAACACACAGGAATCCTGCTCGCAACCCCACGCGCTGCAACGCCAGCCAATCCAGCTACATTACATCGTGCGCGGCGCAAAAAAACTGATCCAGTGTTAGCGCTTCTCAGAAAAATGGGTCAGCAACTCTGCTCGCTTCCAGAAAAGGGATAGTCATGCTGAGCTCAGCACTCGCTCTTGTCCGTCCACGTGTGTGTGTGTGTGTGTGTGTATGTATGTGTGACTATAATCTTACACTTCCACAGAAGATCACCGCACAGCCACCTTTAATTCCGTACAGAAAGCTGGAAAATTCGACATGCTCGCTTTGTCATATGACCGCGGCGCTGTCTGCCAAAAAAAGTCCACAGTGTGTTATCTACTGCAGAATGATTTCCACATACACACATATAAAAAAAAAAAAAGGCTTAAAGACACACACACACACACACACACACACACACACACACACACACACACACACAGTCTCCAGCCTCTGATCCTTGAACTCCCGAGGTCTGGTTGCCATGGGAATTGCCGTCTCATGTAACCCCCGGCGACACTTGGCGACGACGGGAAGGTTTTAATTCCGCGGACTGTCTTTGCTTCTCCAAACTCAAGATTTGAAATCATATTTAGTTATTTAGTGGGTCAGAGGAAATCGAATAAAGCAGGAATGTGCGTCTCTGCAGTTCATTCAATTATTATTATTTTGATGCAACCGTCCTGCTGGGAAACTACAGAGAGCTTCACTTCTGAAGAACTCTAATGTGATTGATGTGTTGTTGGACCGAACCGCAACGTAGCCAAAACCAACACAAGAAGGTTCAATAGAGGCGTAGATTTGTGGTCATTCGTCACAACTATGTGTGTTGTTCAGCCAAGAGTCAAATGTCTTTTTTATTCACTAAATGAACCATCGACTTTTTGAAGTGCAGACTTAAACATGACTGTATCAGTGAGTCAAATTTAGTATCAATCGGATATTTACTCGTCTAAAACACAAAACTCGTTTCACTTTTAGTTGGAGCCAAGTTTCTTAAAATATTTTGAAGTTTTTCATACTTATTTTGCAATAAAAACATGTTCATATCTCTTAAAACGAGGTCCCAGACACAGCTGGTATAGTGACAGAAACAACTATTTGATTAATCGATGATAAATTAATATGTTTGGCTTTTTGTCTGTTTGTCAGATAAAACATTGAAAAGGTTTGGTTGGTTTTAGGCAACTGCAATCAGCATTATTCTGCCTTTGTACACACCAAACAATTCATTTATTGGTAAGTTAATGGAAACTTTGCAGATTAAATTTTAAAATCCTACACAGCCGGTTCTGACAACTTTACATATTGTGAGATCCCCACATCTCACTTTCAAAAAGTACGAATTTAACACTTTTAAAAAACATTCTGGATTAAATCTAAGACCTATTTGCTCACATCTGTACTGCAAAAAGAGTGTGAAGGATGTAAGAGTCATCTGAGTCCCAGTCTTGGCGCCAAATTAGCCCCCACGCCACATCGAGACACACTAGCTGGGCGCGCTCCAAAGAATTCTGGCCCGGCTGCACAGTTTTTATTAGTGGTTATTGGTTCCATGTTGGTTTGGATTTGTAGATTAGCTACACTTCAGTCCGTAGACGTTTTCGCCAAAGGCAGTTTTCTGAAAGTGAATTCAACTTCACAATCTATTTCATTTTTCAACATTTTAAGGCCAAAACTAAACATGACTGGATTCTGGACCTGCGTCCTGTTGCCAAGAAGCTATATGAACAGGCTTATATACTTCACTGCAACATGTCAGCTGATCTCGACTGATCTCGGCCCTTTTGATACCGAGATCAGCATCAAAAGGGCCGTGCATGAAGTCTGATCTCGAACAAAACCTTGTGAGCGTAACGTAAGATTAAGAGCTCAAGGCTCTTTTCAGCGGCAATGACTGTGACTCATTTAGCGTCTGAGTCACACCTTTTTAAAGATGACGAGAATGATAGCGCTCGCTGATTAACGCACTTAAAAGCAGCACTCGAGCTGAACCACAGGATCTTGGGGCTTTACCAGCAAGTCTGTAGCAGCCCTCCCCTCAACGGATGGAGAGAAGAATTTTACAACTGCAGAGACAAATCCGTGACCGATTGACAGCTGTTGTGAAATCTGCGGCTTTCAAACCGTCCCCGGTTGACCTTCACTCGACTGGCTCTCTGCGGAGTCGCTGAAAGGAAGCGGTTTTCGGGGTAAATCTTTCCTTTTACAGCTTGTCGATCACGAGCCCTGGCATCGGAAAAAAACGGCCTCCCCTTCCATTTTTATTCATGTGACATTTTCACTCGTCTCTTCGGTATTTATCTGCACACAGTAGCCACATTTGACCCAGTGAAGTAAACATTGTGGTATTCAACCCAAAGCTGTGACTCATTCCCTGTCAATCATTACACCCTGTTGGCAGTCTGACTAAGAGAGTCCACAGCAACACCGAGGGGAAGCCGTGTCAATATAACTAGCTATAAAAACATTACTGGCATTATCGTCTTCATTTGCACGGCGCCAGTGAATTGAACTAATTAAATACCCGGTTGTAAAAAAAAAACAGCAGAGTAAGCAAACCACCAAACATAAAGGCATCTTGTAAAAAAAAAGAAAAACGAGAAGTAAACAAAGTGTAACATGTTAGTTAGCCGTATTACAGAAATCCCTCAATATTTACAGAATCATAAAACATAATCCGCTGGTGTTTCAACATAGAGTTGGCGCTTAGCTGTGCTTTGTGTTTATCATCTGGGTGGGGAACTCCCCTCTATTCCACTTTTTTCCTCATGTGGTTTTAGTGGGATTTTTTCCCCCTCTGTTAAAACTTGAATGAGGTCCAATTCAATTTCTAAATCGTCGCTGCATCGCGGCTGATTGTCTGGAGAGGCTGCAGCTCCGTCGCCGTCTCTCTCTCTGCTGTCGCTCGTCAATAAAACATGACTGCAGTTACAAGGTTCAAGAGGTGTCAAGTTCAGATCTGGTCACGAGATGCATGGGGAGGATAAAAACAGCAGTTTTGTTGCAATAGTAGAAAAAAAAACAGACTGGTATGAGGCGTGTGCTGTAAACGGCGCCTGCACAGCCTCGGTCTGAATACATTTTTGCCGTTATCAGGCACTGTTATCGCCTCCTTTCCGCCTTTTTGTCCTGACAAAAAACAAAACAACAAACAGGCCACGAAGCCAGACGGCGAGGACGAGCAGCAACACGCTCGCTCAACCCTGGAAAGCAACAATTATCACGGGAACACTGCGAAAAGAAAAAGTCAGGACAGGAATGTGGTGGAATCGACTTGTATTTTTGTTTTAAACATTTTAAGTTGATTAAACCTGAACACTTCTGGTCAAGTAAACTGAATTAATATGAAGTTTAAATGAGCAGATTTGTTTTTCTTTCAATCAAGCCAATCTTTATTTGTACAGCGCCAAATCGAAACAAAAGTGACTTCAAGACTCTTTCCAATTTGAGCAACCCTAAACCACACTCTCTCGAGTAAGCACTTGACGAAAAAAGCGACAGAAACCTCGAACCAGTACCGGCGGTCAACCTGCAAACCATCTGACGGGGGTTATCTCGTTAAAACAAAATAGGAAAGCGTTTCTTAGAGTGAAAGGGGCTGTGGTTGCGTTGTTGTCTTGTGAAGTAAGATCCAACCTTTAATCATCCAGCAGATACGTTGCGTTATGCTGCAAATTCACCACAACAGGGCCGTTTAGAGCGTAACGGCCTCGCTCAGCAGCTCCTGCCTTGCACATTAGTTGTTGACAAAGGGATCAGAGTACCTGGATGTTAATCCCAAACCAGTATTTGGACTAGCAGCCCCTCCTAGGCTCCGAGCTCTCGTCTCCAAACACGAGAGAGCTGACGAGTCCCCGAGCAACAGTTTACTCAGGGTGAAAGGATATTAAGAAGACTTGCTTGGCAACGAGTTCAAGTGCATGCTAATGAGCGGAGAGGGAACCCAACGGCACTCGTCTCAAGAGGGAAATAAAGCAGGAAGGGAGTGCTGAAATAAAATGCACGTCTAGGAGATGTTAGCCCAAAAGGTTTACTGCCTTCACCTGGAGTTTATTCACTTATATCCACTCGAGCAGCATCTGCCATCACAGATAAAAACATGATTTATTTTTGGGCAGCATCCCAAATAAAAAAAAAACGAAAGCTTCCTGATTTCCCTGGAGCCCAAAACGCGATAATTTAAATCAGTCTGAGGCCGACATGAACCTCCCAACTCCAGTTTTTGCTGATTCTCCTGTTTCTACTTGAAGTGAATCACCAAACACACACACACACACACACACACACACACACACACACTGAGGTTATGATTCTCTTTCACAAAACCACTGTGTAATTTTAAAAACACACGGTTGTCATTTTTAAAAACAAGGCTGCGTTTCTTCGCTCCCCTAAAGAAGCTGACACGGTGGAAACACTCGGTTCAGGCCGACAGAAGCTGCATCCATTGAGAGAGAGAAAAAAAAAAAGTTTCATGTGCAGACTTCCTTCCTGTTGGCACGGCTTTGTCGCTCGGCTCCAACGAGTGGGGAGGGCATAACGCCGGTGACATCAGCAGTAACCAGGCAGCCAAAATCACTGTCTGTCAGCGACTCTTCTCCTTCAGAAATCAAACTAACTTGAGGTGGAACTTTTAAAGCGCTGACTTCTCCCGACAGTTAGAAGTGCAGTTGTTTTGGATCCTATTGTGGTGAAGATTTAATGCTTTAACTGAAGGAAAGTTCACATTTTCCACCACGTTGTGACGACATCAGCAGTGACGAGGCAACATGGGACTCCACATTTTCTGTCACAGCTTTTAAAGTTCATCAAGTTGCTTTTAATGTGCCATAAAACTGATAATAACACGTCTGAATAGGATATCTGCAAGAGTTGCACGAGTAAAGAGGAAGCACTGCGATGTTTAGTTCAAATCTGAACAAAAACAGTAACAACTGAAGCAATTTCGGGAACCATCTAGATTCTCATTGCTGATTAATCAATGCACTTCTTGGTCAAAAATGTCAATCAGTGATTCCCGAAAAAGCCCGAGAAGGATGTCCTCAAATGTCTTGTTTAGTCAACAACTCAAATACAGTCGGTTTACTGTCACAGAAGAGTGAAGAACCCAGAAAATATCCAGATTTAAGAAGCTGGAAACTGAACTTTCATCGAATCATCGTCTCGACTCTGCTCAGGATGTTTGTATGAGCTGGAAGAGCCGCACCAGAACTCGTCCTTGTTCGAGGTATCTTTCTGTTTAGACGAGGACAGGAAGACCCGAGGCAATAAAGTGATAAGACGATATCAGCACTTCACAGTCCGTTTATACCTACAGCTAACATTTGCTTAAACTTTAAACACGTCGTGCTGATTTACCGTTTGGGCAACTTCTGGAAGAGCGTGCTCCTCAACAAAAAAGTCAAAAGATTTAAACTCCTCCACAGCACAAACTGACGTCACACATCTGCAGGAGGTTAATAGAATTGCTAATCAATACCAATGACTGAGTAATGGCCTCCCCAGGAGCTGCACCCTTTTAAAGAATAACACTCTAATTGGCGAAACTCGGAGCATCTCCCACAGTGAGACGTCTGACGATGACGTCAAGAGTTGTCGTGCGATAAATCTCTTTCACGTGCGCTCTTTAGGAGCTTGTTGTACTGATGAGAGTCCCTGACCTTAAGATGACATCATCAGTAACCGGGCAGCCCTGGTGCAGATGTCACTGCTGCTCCCACAAACACTGCTGGCACTATAACTCACTTTAATGGCTGTTTACATGTTCTGACGCTAAGTCCAAACTAAACACAGCGGCTCACGTTGATGAAGCGCGTTTCCACGCGTGCTCGCTGAAATCACGTGAGGCACACTCTCTGAGGTCTGAGGTTAGCGTTAGTCACACTAGCATCTGTAGAGCAGCTTCTTTTTTTTTTCTTTTTTTTTTTCGTGCGTTACAAAGGTACAACTGACACCTCCGCTCTCTCGCAGCGCCATTGTTAACGGTTGCAGGCCACAAAGGATTTTATCTAGTGTGCTTTAAGTTGTTTTATTTGTTTTGTACACATGAGTGAACATTTATTAGGAATTCTGCGAGGTCTTAAAGCAGGAAGCCGGTCGGTCTATATAAAGACGTCATGTGTTTTGTATTAACACAACATACTTTGGGTCAAAGCAGCCGCGTCAACTAGTGTCAACGACAGGAAGGAGGTGAAGGGGGAGAGAAAGTCCCCAGCATCCATTCAGAAATTGCTCAATTTTGCGAGTTGTTGATTTACGGGGAACTTTAAAAGCTTTGTGAAACGCTTTCAATGACAAATTCCTCATCATTTGGGCCTTCTTGCATATTCTGCATTAAATGAGGAACATTAAGTTGCTTCATTCCCTGTATGAAGCGTCAGTTATTTACTGTACTTCCCTGTTCGTACCCGATTGATCAGTGTTTCAACTCATTTCCTCATTAGATTAATGACGGTAAACATCCCAGATTTTGCAAATAGAGAAACAGTAACCAGAATGAGTGACTTCTTCGATGCCTGTTGTGAAAGACGCCGGACTGCCTTTAAAAATCGCTCAATTTTGTGAGATATTGAGTTAGGAGAAGCATTATAAACTTTGTGAAACTATGTTTATGACATAGTCTCGATCATTTGGGACTTCTTGTAAATTCGGCTTATGTTGCAACCCCCTTGGCACTGCAGAAACACAACTCTCTTTACACTAAACAGCTTCACGTCATCCCTCTGTTACCTGAGCTGAGAGGGGGGACGTCGTCCGAGCTGGAGAAGTCCAGTGTGGCTCCGGCGATGTCCACCATGTCGTCATCATCATCGTCACTCGGATGGTGAAGGCGGTCGAAGCTCCCGGAGATGTAGCCGGGGTTTTCCATCATTGTAAATCCTGCTCACAACACAACGAGAAGGACAGGAGAGAGACCAATTTAAGCAACAGCGACAGCCTCTGAGATCTAAACCCCAGTCGCTCACACACATCATCGGCTTTACCTTTGTCCCCGCAGGCTTTATATTTCTTAAACAAGCTCGCCACAAACTGAGACATTGTGCCCGAAAAACAGCAAAGCCAAGCTGGCTTCTGGAGTGCTTTTTATTGTCCCTGTATGTCATCGAATATGTCGGAGGTGTTGCAGGGCTCCTATCACCCTGGTCATCATAGCCAGTAATGACAGCGCATCTCTAGTTACAGGGAAGTTTTTCGCAATCGTTTCCTCTCCCTCTTCTTTTTTTTTTTTACGCTCTTATAATAGCTCTGACTTGAGGGCGAGAGCCGAGAGCAAAACGCCCCAACGGTGGTAAACAAACTGCGGCCGGCGTAAAAAAAAAAAAAGCAGATTATTACATTAGCCTAGCTTGACCGTTAAGTTAGCCGCCGCTGTCGCGACGAACCCCACTCACAAAATGACTAATTTAAATATGTAACCGCGCTTAAGGAGCCACGTCTGTTAGGGACGTGGCTTTGGAGACAGAGAAGAAATATGCAAACTCGAGGCTCGACTTTACCTGTGAGGGCAGAAAGAAGCCGTCCGAGCTCGGTGGAGAAGTCTTGTGACTCGGATTTGCCCCGCCGCCGTCTTCTACTGTAGACTGCTTATGTCAACAGCAGCGAGTGTTAAACTTAAAGCCCCGCTGCGGCTGCTCCCAGAAAATCCTGCGTCATCCTCCGTCCCCCCAAACGACTGTTTTAAATCCTCGACAGACGCACACAACTAGTCCCGAATAGACTATAATATTCAGTAAACACGCACAACTAATACATTCATGTGAAATTATCCGCAGTGGTCGTTGTTTGCGCCACTTAAAACTGGAAAGCGACAAGCTAACGGCAAGCTAGCTGAAGATGAGCTACAACTTCCGGTCACTTAGTCGATGAAGCTATCAGAACATTTCACATTTTGTGATTTTATTGTCAGAGTTTATTCGCATTTTTTATTTAACATTGTGCCACATTCTTACATTGCATTAAATCGTTGCTGATTTTGCAAAAAAAAGGTGTCTATCGTTTTAATTTGAAGGGTATATCACTCAGTTTCCGGTTTAACCGCCTTATCGCCGTTACATTGACGTGGTGATCTGTGCGACAGGAAAATCATTCGAGCCCAGAGCAATCGCCGGTTTTGCAACTGGGTCAGTGGAGCAGTTCGATTAATCGGTCATCAATATTTACCAGCTTCTCAGCAGCACATTATTAGAAAAAAAGGTCCAAAAAGTCCATTTAAACATGAATCTTACATGTTTCTATATATATTCAAACTCTTAAAGTCTAAACTGTTTAATTCAGAAGGATGGGTGTGAGGATTTAAAAAATGTTTTTATTTTATATACATAAAATAACATTTTCAGTTACAACAAATATATAAATAATATAAATAAATGGGGAAATTAGATTTGGAATAACCTCAAACATAGAGGGTTTAATTAAAAGGGAAGGTAACTGTCTGTGTGCCCAAGTGAAGCGTGGCATATCTTACACACAACATCTGGAAACCAGACGTGATGTTGGCATTAATATACAAGATAAGCTTTGACAGTTATGTGGGTTAATTAAATAAAATACAAAAGTTGTTCAATACATGAAAAGAGTCAATGACAAAAAATATACTTTACTTTATACCATGTTTTTTATATATATATTTGCAATACAAATAGTTGCAGAAGTCTAAATAAACAGTATATGTGTTGTTAAAGTGTCATTCAGCAGAATGAGCCGCTTCAATGGGGTTTTTAAGACAGTTGAAGGGCGACCCCTTGTGGTCATTAATAAAATATATATCAGAACTCTGAGTACATTCACTCAAGATCAAATCTAAGGTACTTGTACTCTTCTTGAGTATTTCCATTTTATACTTCACTACATCTCTGAGGGAAATATTGTACTTTTTACTTTACTGCATTTGTCTGACGGCTTTAGTTACTAGTTTCTTGTCAATCTACAACTTTTCATACCCTCCCTTGCCGGTGGAAAAAATGTTTTCTACAAATGTGGTTATTTAGCATCCTTTTTTATATATTCTTCGATAAACTGAAGGAATTGGAGGAAAGTATTTTAACAACCCAACTAAAGTTGACTTGAAAATGTGTCATCAACACACAAAAGCTCATGCGAAGTTGACTTTTTAGAGATATGTAGTTCAGCAACACTACAAACATGTGCTGATCTTCCAGGCAATGATGCACAGCGTTACATTAAACCAAGTAAAAGTGTTTAAGTTGGATAAAATGAGATCAACCATGGCTGTGTCTCAAAAACTACAAAGCCGGCGTAAATCTGATATTCAGCAGGTCAAATGAATGTTTTGTGCTTTTATTTTAAGGCCTGATAATAATGTTCTCAGATATTTAAATGTTCTCGTGAGCTCGTGTGTTTTGAGTGTTTGTGTTTCTACCTCCGACGTATGAAATAAAATCGTTAGTCTTCCGCCACTAACAAGGCGCTGTCATGTCCTGCTTCTGATTAATCATCTCTTGCTCCTCCATTACTCCCTGTTTCTCTCTGCACACCTCCCTCTCATTCATTTCCTCCTCCTCCTCCTCCTCCACCGCTCTCCTCCTGCAGCCCAACACAAACATTCCTCCGCCCTGCCTCCCGCCGTGTGTCTTGTTTTACATGGAGGCCTGTTTCTCTTCACTTCCTCCACACCCACTCGCTCATCCGAGTGAGTTTTACGTTGGGTGCATCACTTTTCGCTCATTCATAATAAATCTTCTCCTCCTCGTGTTCTCGGACAAAACAGGGGATGGACACAAAATCATGGGAGGGAGAGCGAATGAAGATCCCATGATTTTGTGTCCATCTCCTGTTTTTCCTCTTGTTCCCATCAGCCTCCTCTGTTTGTTCAATCTGGGTCAAAAACACGGATTCTTTACATTCAGGGCAGCTGTTTTCTTTATTATTCCCACAGAGCACCACCCCCGGCTCTCTGCGTCGCCCTGACGGGGAAACATGTCCACTTAAAAACACTCTTCTCTCCATCCACATTCCATTTTTTTGTTTTATTTAATGGCTCCGGCTTTAATCTCCATTCAAAGCTGAAAGATCCACATGAGTTATCGTCTAGGATAAGCTTTCCCGTGGATCCCCGGAGGAGGACGTGGAGTTATTACAGGGCGGGGTGTGAAAAAGGACATTTATCACGACAGAAACTGTTTTTATCTGAAGAGTTTGATACTAAAGAACAGCCAGTTTCTTGTGAATTAATATGTAGTTACAGTTCCCGAAGCTCCTCCAGGCAATTAATGAATCATCGTCTGCTGTGTGGAAACTCAGTCATGCCAAGAAAACAACATAGAACAGGTGAAATTGTGTCTGAGTGATGCAAATCTTTGTGGTTCCTGTCGTTTATACGCTCAGGTCTTTGAACATAGACGCTCAGCCAACTGGTGGATTCAAAAAGTGGTAAGAAATATCATAACACTAGAATATTAGGAAATTAAATGTAAAGATTTGAATTTAATGGCGATATCCTGTAATTTTGTAAGAGACACTTTAAATTGAAATTATTTCAAATGTCATGATTTCCTGTTTAAATCTTATAATTGTGAGTTTTAAGTTGTAACTCACAACTTGATATATAAAGAGAAAATGATATAATCTTAAAGTGACTACGAGGAACTTTAAAGTGTTTATGAAACAGTCTGGTGATTATAAATGACCTGTAACGGCAAACGAGACCATCAGCGAACAGACTGCTGTTTATTATATAGTTATTAATAATATCTGTGCTCAGGTCTGATCACATGTACCTGACACATCACCTCATCGTGATCCATCCTGTGGTCACTCTGTAAATCGCTTCCAGAACAAATGCATCTTGGAACAGAAGGCGCTGGTGTCGTATCACTTTTGTCCAGAGGGGGCGCTACAATCAACAAACACACTCAAAAGTTCCTCACCATCACTTTAAAACACACAACAAACCATCTTACTGTTATTATTTTAAAAAGAAAGCTTCGATCTTGACTTCAAATCTTATAATTTTGATCTAGAAATATATATTTTTCTCTAATCTTTAGATTTCTGATTTTTTTTACTAAAAATGTGAAACACGTGACACCTTTTATCATAAGATCCTCAATGTGGATGAATAAAAACAAGAAAACATTGGAATAAGTCAGAATTAACCATATTTTTGATTGTCGATTTGTGGGGTTTTTCTGGTCATTTACAATCTTCCGTATATTTAAGTGAGTAGAAGAGTCTCAGCTAACTTTAAGTTCTGTTTCTGAGGGTATTAAAGTCTTGTTATTACCAATATTTAGCCTTTTCACTGTACCTGCACCTCTTAGTGTGGCAAATAGATCAGTAGATGGACCACAGTTTTGATCATATTGTTGTTTTCTTAACTTTTTTAAAACATTTTTTATGATGTGCCTCGTCACCCTTATTCAAAAAAAGTCTCCATCTACCACATCTGTGTTGATTTGTTGATTTCTTACCTCAAGTTTGAGGCTTTAAGTTGCCTCTCCGGCCTCCTGCTGACACCACGACATCATCAACATGTTTTAACGAGCTGAACCGGTCCATTAACGACACCGGCACCAACTTCCCTTCACCACAACCTCTCCAGCTCCAGCAGAGCTGCTCAATAACTCCGTCCTCTGGACTCCACTCATCATCCATCTACCATCGGCCGTATTTACTTAACCGTCCAACCGCATTCAGACAACAGGGAATACATTTGAGCGCCGGGCGTCGAACAGCCGTAAAGAGACCCACTCACAGAGGAGGGTATAAATCAAGACAGGAGACGTGGAGCTAGTTTAAAATACTATTATTATTATTTATGGTTCTTTTTCCTCACAGGAGTGTTTTTGCAGTTGTAATGCATTTTTACCCAAAACCAAAAAAAAAAGGAGGGTTGTATTGAGCAGAATTACACGTGAACACACGAACAGAAGAAATAAACTCTCTCACTCCAACGACAACTTGTTTCTTGTTTTTCCTCTCTTATGAAGTATCCAGTCGGTTTGGAAAACGGCTGTTATAGTACAAGAATACACACAATATGTACAAGACAGGAGAAGTGTCATGGATGTTTGGTGTTAAAAACAGCAGGAAACATCTGGGAACAAACGAAGGAAATGGCGCCAAAACGAGTGTAGAACCGTGACAGCAACCAGAATGAGTTTACTTGATCAACAGTTAACCAGTGAATGTGATAAAAGTGTCAGCGAGTCCAACTTTCAACAGCCAAAGATATACACAACACCTCACAACCCTTCTTGAGCTGCAGCTTTTTTTCTTGTTATAAAAAATAAAAATAAAATGTTTTTGCCTAATTTTAAAGGGACAGTTTGATATTTTGGGAAATATACTTATATGCTCTCTTGCCAAGATTTAGGTGAGAAGATTGACACCGCTGTTAATCGTGAAGCTAAATCCAGTAGTCCGTTAGCTTAGCTTAGCATAGCATGAAGACTGGAAGCAGAGGGAAAATGAGTGCCTCAACCAGCACCTCTTCAAATGACCGAGGGAAGCTAGCTGCTGTAGCGAACTTAACTTTGTGCTGTGAACGATTGTTCTGTGTCTAGCTAGAAGTGCTAGCATGACCAGCTAAAACAGATACCTCAGTTTTGTTAACATCTGCAGCTGCAAATGACATTAAACAATATTAGCTAGTGGTAATAATGATGGAAACAAAAGGGAAATAAATGACGATAAGCTAGCTGTTTAGGACAAAAAGGCAATCTTGCTAAGGCAGCTAGCTTGACTGGCTAAATCAGGTAGCTTTCCTGTTTTGTTTGAATTAAACCAGCAACATATACTTTGTTAGTTAGTTAGCTTTAGAGGTGCTGGTAGTATTTAGCTGGATTTTGCCAGGCTAGCTGTTTCCCCCGCTTTCAGTCTTTATGCTAAGCTAATCTAAGCTAACTGACTGCTGGCTGTGGCCTTATACTCGCCGTTCAGACACAAAAGTGGTATCAATCTTCTCGCCTGACTCTCAGCAAGAAAGTGAACACATGACCTCCAAATTACAGTCTCAGTTTTAGGGGGCACACGACAAAAACTGCAACTCTGGTTGGTTTGGCGACACACTAAACCATCCTTTAGATTCACTCAACAAAAATATACAGTAAACGTCGACTCTTCCCGTTTATCTTTTACAACCAATCTTTCTTTTTACAACAACCGATTCCAGTCATTTCACAAATCAGCCTCACTATATACACATCGTATACATTATAAACACAAGAGTCTTCTGTACAGAACAGTTAATATGTGACAGTGAAACAGAATCGGTGGGGTGTCAAACTCCACGCGGTGAAACGCGTTACAGCCGCACGCGTTACAGTAAAGGAATACAAACGTGATATTGTGATATTACGGTGGGTAATACAGTATATGTGTGTCTGTAGGCGGGGTGTCAGCCAGCAACAAACAAAAACAAAACTCAGCTAACGATCCCAGTGGCAGTTAATAACGCTGCGAGTAACGTCCCACAATACTCGGCTTTAGTGTCGCTAACGGAAAAACACACAGTTTCTTAGTGTGAAGCACCGAAAAAAGAAAAAAAAAAAGTCTCCATCGATTCTCTGAACCGGGATAATTAAATACAAAAAGAAAAACACACACACATTAAACAAGCAGCGTCTCAGTGACACAATCATCGAGAGAGAATGTCTTTGGCGTCGTAGTGTGATACTGGGTAGGATTTACAGTACGTGTTTCAGGCACATCGTGTGAAGCAGAGTCCCAGGAACTAAACTGTGGTTTTATTTTTTTATTCTTCTCTTCATGTGGTGACCTTAATTTGGATCCTCGCTCCGGTTTGAGGCGTCTACTTGGATGATATTCGGGGGAAAACATCCTCTTCTTTAACAATGTCGAAATCCATTTTTAACCTCTTTTCCGACCACCAACAAGCTTCGCAGCTCTTGTTGGCGTGTTTCTGGTGTTTTCGTATACTCTCTTTGAGTCCGTGCTCAGCTTTTCTTCTTCTTCTTCTTGGTTTGTTTTCATGGGCGACAGCAATAAAAGTCCAGTCTTCTTTCTTTTTAAAACACCTCTGCACTCAACTCTTCACCGCCTACCTACAATCTTTGAGGGTGTTTGAGCTGTTACAGCTGTTGGTTTCAACCTTAACTTCTGGATCAACACCTCTGTTAACCTTAAAGGAACAATTTGACATTTTAGAACACTAAACAGCCAGGAAATGTTAGCTTAGCTTAGCATAAAAACCCCATGGAAGACGGTCAAATGTCAAACTATTCCTCTGCTTAGACAAACATGTACACGTCATCTCTTTAGGGCGGTTTTTCTCCTCAATAGTGTCCGTATCCCATCGACATTCCCATCCCGATCCCCAGCCCCAGCCCCAGGCTCTCCCTCAGCCCCCTCAGCTGCTCCTCTCCCAGCCGGATCTTGTCCTCCAGCTGCCTCTGCTCCACCAGCAGGGCGGCCTTCATCTTCACATAGTGGCTGCGAAGGAAAAGAAAACAGAGGTAAGCATTTTTTTTTCTTAATTTAGGGTTCTTGTTTTTGTTGCCTGTGAGTCATTTCTCTCGCGCTGGGGCCGAAAAGCACTGGCGTGCGTCCGTTATGGTGTGTGATGAGGTTGGGTCGGGTCGTACCTGTAGTCCCGGTGCTGCTCGGGGGAGAGGCAGCGGGCCAGCACCCGGCTGACGGCCTGCTCTCTGCGGTCGACGTGGTCCTTCAGGTCCTGAGCCTCCGACAGCTGCCTCATGAGTTGACGCTTCTTCTCCAGCAGGGGGAGCTGGAGGGCAGAGAGAGGAGATTTTAAAGCATCTTGTCGTTTGAAATGTTAATAAACAGATTTCTTCGAGGCGTTAGAAGCTCACCCTCTCCTGGTGCTCCGTCTCTGGGTCCAGTGTGTCCAGCGTGGTCTCCACCCTCAGCAGCCGCCCGGACAGCGACAGCAGCAGGCTCACCACCTTGTCCAGGTCGCCGATGAACATGCGGAACTTGTCCACCTCGTTGGGTTTACACACCGCCACCACCATGCTCTCCACCTGAGGACGGAGGGCGGGGACACAGCTGGAGATCACCGGAGTAAACTTACATTCCCTCCAGATCAGGTTCTGCGGCCCTGATCCTGAACCTGAGTCCTGAGTTAACGGCTGAACCGTCGCATTTGGTTTCAGCTGAATATTGAAACGATCGACCGACGAACTAATCAGAAGCTATTTTGGTAGAAAGTACAATTTTCAGGAGGTACCAGCTTCTAAGACAGTAAATTTTATATATGTAGGCTTTTGTTCTCTACAAACAAGCTGTCAAAATATGTGAGATGGGCTTGAGAAGAACACTTTTCTCTACTTTGTCATGTTTTATATATTTATGGATACGTTTAGAAGATAATCAGTGAATAAATCGACAATGAAAATAATAGTTAGCTGCAGCTCTACAAAAGAAACATGAATATGGAGGGGAGCAAGTGAGAAAGTGGCCGTTTTGCATCTATTACAAAGTAAATGGAGCTCAAAAAGGTCTTTTGCTAAAAAAAACTAGGTCGTAAATGTGTTTATTAAGAGAAAAATGACCCACTTCAGCTTCTACAATGTGCTGATTTTCAGTTGTTTTGTCTGAACTTGATGGAAATAGTATATTTTGGGTGTTTTGGACTGTTGGATCAGACAAAATGAGCTATCTGAAAACAGCACCTGCCTTCAGACGGGCTTTATTCTGTGTTTTCTGACACTTTATAGTTTAACTAAACTGGTTTATCTACAATAAAACAACGAATGGTTAAAAAAAAGTGAAACCAGATATTAGAAATGTGATACATTTGTTAGTTGCAGCCTGAAAAACACTCCAAATTGACCAAGAGGGCCAGCGAGTGAGCGTGGAGCCAGTTTCAGGAGGTACGTTGGCACCAGTAGGAGCTGCTGGGTGACAGAATGAGCGATTGAGGCGCTGAAGTCCGTCCTCACCTCCTCTCCCAGCTGTGCGTTGGCTCTGATGTCGTCCTGCAGCCCCCTCTGAGCTTCTCTCAACACTCCCAGCTTCTTGCGGAGGCTCTCCATCAGCTGTTTCTGCAGCACAGAAATGGAAATTACAGGCCATCAGTGTCACATCATCATCGTCGCTCTGGCTGGGAGAAACTCCGAAGAGCTTCCAGCGGCAGGACGGCAGCTGTGCGTGTTACCTTGTACGTCAGCTCGTCGTCGTCCCTCTCTCTGTGATCGGTGAAGTCCTTCATCTGCGACAGCAGCTGAGCTTTGGCCGCCGACGTGCTGTAATAGGACGAGCAGCTGGAGCTCGCACCGGACCGCCTGAAGGAGGGAGGAGGAGGAGGAGAGGGAGGGAGTTTATTTTATTTAGGCAGAGATGAAACACGGAGGCAAAGCAGTAAAACAGACGCGCGGTCGTAAAACACAGTGATTAGGGAAGTACATAAATAAGCGGCGCGATCAATTATCCGGGCTGAGCGGGACAAAGAGGGAAAACAGGGAGCAGATGGGAAACATCTCGGCTGCCAACAAGCAAACAGAGAGACGGAAGTGATGAGAGGCTGCAGGTTTGAGCATGAAGTCACGTGTTGTAAACCTAAATATTGATCTGAGTCAACACTCGTTTTCTGCTTTAATGTGTTTTTGTGTTACCGTCTATACATACTTAGGTTAATGTGCTGGCTTTGATTATGTATGTGTGTAAAATGATCGTTTATGACGGCGTAAATCTGTAGTTTGATTTTTGTCAGACGTGCATCGGCTGAAATGTAACTGCTGTTATCATTTACGGTTCAAATGACCCTTAAAATCTGGACTGATTGACGACCGAGGGACGATATTTAGCATTTTTCTGCCCATCGGTATCTTCTCTGTTGTTGTGTCCCGCCCACAACTCCATCTGATTGGTTACATGTAACAAGTTAAAGGCCTATCAGCACTGACAAATCTGAATCAGCAAAGTAACTAGTACCTAAAATGATCAAATAAATATAGAATATAGGAAGTTTAGAGTCGCAGAAGATGGAAATACTCGAGTGAAGTACCCGGCTAGGCTAACTGAAAGCTAACCCCTAGTTTCAAGCCTGTCGCCCAAACCTGCAGACGCAGAACAAGAAGC
The DNA here is from genome assembly GCF_900880675.1 of Sparus aurata. Taxonomy (NCBI): domain Eukaryota; kingdom Metazoa; phylum Chordata; class Actinopteri; order Spariformes; family Sparidae; genus Sparus; species Sparus aurata. Next base: position 13,438,640 of record NC_044196.1, on the reverse strand, counting down.
ACCACGAAATAAACACAAACTCATTTCTGCCGCCTGACTCCGCCATCCGTTACGTTTCCCTCTCGTCCTCTCTGTTCCGTCACACATGTGGCAGCAGTTACCCGTCTGGCACCTGCCGCTGCCAAAACAAACCGTTTGTAAAACGTAACGCGGAGGGGGAAAAAAAAAAGAAAAGAAACACGGAGCTCCGGCTGCAGGCGAGGTGCTCTGGAAGGGTTGTGGGAAAGAGGGAGCGAGCTTAGTGACAAGAACAGTTAAGTCTTGTGCAAATCAAATGGTGTGTGTAATTAATGCGCGACACACACCCTCTCTCACACACACACACACAGAAAGACACTCAGGATTAAGCCTCTCACCTATCCAGGCTGTCGGTGCTGTGCTCCGTGGTCTGGTAGGCTCCTCTCCAGCTCTCTGTGCCCGACTCCCCCTCGCTGCTCTGGGGGAAGAGCTCCTCCAGGCTCAGCCGCTCTCTGCTGCTCTCCCCGACCTCCAGCTCCTCCTCCAGGGAGCCGCTCTCCACCCTCGTCCTGCCCGTCGGCGAGGCCTCGGAGTCGGGTAAGGTGTCGATGTCGGTCTCCAGGACCGTCACCGGCAGCGCGAAACACGGGAGCTCGCTTGTGATCGGCTCATCCTCCGCAGGAAGTCCCTCGTCCTCCTGGAAGTCGTCGATGTCTGTTTCCAAGGGGACGTCCAGGTCGGCGTCCAGGCTGTGGGCGGGACTCGGGCTGAGGGTCGTCTCTGATTCCGTCGCCGGTTCGGGGATCTTCTGCGGGTCGATGCTCTGGAAGCCTCGGTTCATGCGGAGCTGCTGCTCGTAATCGGAGGCGAAGTAAGAATCAGGAGGTGAAACCTCGCCAACGCCTCCTCCGTTTTCTAATACAGGTCGGAGTGCCAGGTCGCTGTGAACTCTGGGAGACGGGGTTCTCTCCCACTCGGCTCCTGGTCTCTGCTTGTGAGGTCTCACTGGTACTCTGTCCTGATCGGGGCTCCGGCTGAAGTTCAACTCAGAAAAACTGCAGAGACACAAAATAACTTATATTAAATATATTATCTTTTATTATAAGACAGGAAGTTTTGCAGGATTTAAGGACTACTTTAGTGTAACACCTGGAGTGTCTTGCCCTGCTCACCTGTTCACACTGTTCTCTGCAGGTGGAGGTGGAGGCAGAGATGACACCACCTCCACCCTCTCCTGCTGTCCCCCATACGAACCCCTCAGGTCGGTCTCTCTCAGGGGTGGAGCCACCGGTCTGAAGCCTCTCCTGGAGAACATCGGACTGGGTGGGGCTGCGGTGAAGGACAGCTCCTGAAACTGAGCCTGGTTCTGACTGGACGGAGCGTGGGAGAAAGGCTGCTCCTGCGTGTGCGGCTGACTCTGATTGGACGAGGCGTGGGAGTACGAGTGTTCCTGGGTTTGAGCTTGGCTGCAGTTGCAGCGCGGGCAGCCCTCGGGCACTTCCTGTCTCTCTGGGGGGAGGCTGTAGGACCTCTGTCTGGACGTTTCGGATGGAGGGATGTAGGAGGAGGAGTGAGTGGAGTAGTGTCCCTCTGCGGCGTCGAAGGAGGGAGGGATGGAGTGAGGAGAAGGAGAGGAGGAGGAGAAGAGGGTGTGGTGAGACGCTCGCCTGCGGTGGAACTGCTCCCACTTCGGGGGCGGCGGCCTCGGGGGAGGCGGTGTCTTCTTCCTGTTTGGCCTGGCAGCGCTGGGAGCCTCTCCTCTCCTGATGTGACCCGCTCCCTCCTCCACCTCGCTCAGGGTCTGGCTGGTTGCCGTAGAGATGGCCGGCGACCAGCGGTGGCTGCTGTCGAAGCGGAGGTCGTTTTCAGACATGGCTCGGCCTCGGAGCGAGAGAGGAGCTGGCGGGGGGGCGAAGGCGTATCCGTTGCGGTCGTCGCTGCTGCTGTCAGCCTGTCTGGGGCCCCATCGACCCTGCTGGGGCTGCTGATGATACTGATTAACGCTCTCTGGAGGTCTGGACTCCCGCCTCCAGCTCGGGTAGTCCCTGTGGGGAAATTAAAATGAGATTTTAGTGTCAAACTCTTCATTATTAAAAACTCAAGATGTCTCATGGCGTGTGGAGCTTGAAACAGGATGTCATTAGCCTAGCTTAGCATAACGACAGGGAGCTTTAAAGTAACAATTTATGGTTTTAGATTATAGTTATGTGGTGTAATTATCTTTTAACAAACAACAGACAGATGCGATGATGTTGATGATGTTGGCGGTGATGTTTGCAGCGTCCCTGACGAGATCTGATACCTTCACGAGGTGTTTACCAAACTCTGGGCTGAGATTTAGCCCAAACAGTTTCTATATGTCTGTTTGTGGATCACATTAAACAAACTTTATGGCTGCGACTAACAGATTTTACTTTATCGATGAATCTATTGATCGTTTTTTTGATTATTCGATTGGTTGTTTAGTTGATAAAATGTTCTCTTGTTTCCGGCAAGCCAAAGATGGCGTCGTTAAACATCTTTTTTGGTCTACAAACCAAAGATGTAGAAAATATTAACATTTAAGATCAGAAATCAGAAAAACTTGTGTCATGTTTTCTTTAAAAATGACTCAAATGGCGATTGATTGAAGCTAGCTGTTTCCCCTGTTTCCTTTCTGTCTTTATGCTAAGCTAAGCTAACAACATCCTGACTCATGCTCTTTATAAAAGCACAGGCATGAGAGGGGTAGCTACATTTTACTTGGAGAGAACGTTATTAAGTTTCGAAAAAGAGGAACTTTTCCTTTAAAGGTGATGTTTGCAGCGTCCCTGACGAGGTCTGATACCTTCATGAGGTGTTTACCAAACTCTGTGCTGAGATTTAGCCCAAACAGTTTCTATATGTCTGTTTGTGGATGACATTAAACAAACTTTATGGCTGCGACTAACAGTTTTTTCTTCAGTTTTTTTTTTATTATTTGATCGGTTGTTTGGTCGATAAAATGTTCTCTTGTTTCCGGAAAGCCCAAGGTGACGCTGTTAAACTTCTTTTTGTGACCACAACCCAAAGATATAGAAAATTTTCACATTCAGGAGCTGGATCAGAAAAACTTGTGTCAACTGTTCTTTAAAATTGACTCAAAACAATTAATCAATGTACAGAGTAGTTGGCGATTCATTGAAGCTAGCTGTTTCCCCTGTTTCCTTTCTGTCTTTATGCTAAGCTAAGCTAACAACACCCTGACTCATGCTCTTTATAAAAGCACAGACATGAGAGTGGTATCTACATTTCACTTGGAAAGAAAGAGGAACTTTTCCTTTAAAGATTCATGATGAAACAAGCAACAATGAAAAATTATTTCAGAAAAAAGTGAAACAAACACAGTTCAAGAGAGAAAAACTGGCTGTTTTCTTGGCAATTAGTCAAGAAAACTGACAATTGTCATCAAATTTTTCAATAACTAAATTATAATCACTTCAAATCAGTGATAAAAAACATGAAATACACAAAAAATACATTCTAAATTTGTCAGAAAATCTGGATCTCATCACTCATCATAGTAATAGGATTGTTTTATCAGAGCCTTGAGTGTAAATACGGACGTGTGGTGGTGATTTTTTGCTGATTACATTCAGAAAATGTTACGAAACAAAAACACTCGGTGGTTAAATGACAGTAAATGTTTCCTGTGTGCGTTCCACACCCGCTCGACCATTTCCGTCTCAGGTCAAATATGAGCGGAGGCCTTTTTTAACAAGCCATGCGTGTCCTGAATGCCCCCCTTCACGTCCTGACACACAGGAATCAACCAGCCGACCACGTTATTATCATTATGGTCACATTTTTAAGCATGGATGATTGCTCCGCACACTTAAGAGCTCGTTATAGTCGAATCACAGCCAGGCATGACTGAGGAGGATTTCCGCCTGTTGGTGCACAATGGGGCCGACCCCACCTAAAGCCTCCGGAGACTCACTTAGAGAAAGATGGAGCGGCAGAATCACAAATTAGGAGGCCAGAAGAAGACATATGACTTGTTTATATGAACGTATCTGTCTGTGTTGGTGCTGCGTGGCTGCGACAGGAAGCGGCTCACCTCTCAGTCAGGCTGTACTTCCTGTTCAGCCTGGTCGTTTCCTGTTGCCGGGCGGGATACGTCTGTGGAAGACATTTAGAGGCCGGTTAATAACGCAGAAGGAATGAAGGAAGGCTTCAATCTGGTGAAAAGTGCTGGTGGAGCTGATGAAGGGAAGTGGGTGTGTTGCTCCACCCTGTCATATACTGTAGTGGTGATAAGGTGAATGAGGGTGGAGGTGGTTCCTGCTGAATTATGACCATTTTTATGACAAAAACATTATTTTCCTGATATTTTTTATACTTTTGAGTCTCCGTCCAGGGCTGCATGTTCAATGGATCTACCAGTTATCGTCTCTATTAATAATAAAGTCGATAAAATGTCACTAAATAGTTAAAAAAGGAGAATCAAATGTTCCCAGAGCCCACGATGACATCTTTAAAGTGCTTGTGTTGTCTTAACATCAGTCAAAAATCCAAATATATTCAATTTATCATCATCAAAGACGTAGAAATGCATGAAATATTCACATTTAAGGGGCTGGAACCAAAACAAAACAACAATTCACCACCATATTATAACTTTCCCCCCCCCCTTCCCTGGTGTTTCTACTGGATGTCTTCGTAAAGGAAAAGACAAGACTTCCAGCTATTAACCGATAAAAGACGAAAGAAAAATGACGTAATGCTCCTTTGCCCACAAGACAATGGATTTACATGCCGAGGGCCCATCCAGGTACTTGTGGTACGGAGTTTATCATCACAAAGTTATCAGTTGTTCGCATTTTTATAGACTTTATGCTCTGTTGACAGCGAGCGACGGCCAAATATGTAAAACTCCCGTCCCGCCGGTCCAACAAAAACACCGTCTGAATGTTCAGATTTACATTGTAGACGGTCAGAAAAATACATGTGAACCCCAGCGGCGTGTTCGCGCAGCTTACATCCGCCTCGCTTGTGTGGATCCGCTGGCTCGATGTATCTCTGAGCAGTAATGAGAGGGCAATGAGTTTGTTCAGCATTCCAGCAGCGGGGTAATAAACCGAGGTCAATGCATTGTGCAGACGTATCCTGTAGTGTCGCCGTGAGTACTGTCTCTTAGACCAACAAGGAACTGTTTTAATACTTCTGCTTATCAACACGGACTTACGGAGCTTATTAGTTATTAACTAGCGCGTATTACAAGGATATTAATATTAAGTGTTTCAAATAATTATGCTTTTGTTTTGAAATTTACCTTGTGTTTGAGAGAAAGACGCAAAAGTCCTGTCAACCCTTTCACATAATGATGTAGGACATGTTTTTAGTTTGTTAGATTTATATATAAAATTCATATTCAGGTGGTTCGTAAGGTGCGAATAACATGTTCATCACAAAAAACACCTGGAGGACAGTTTGGATCAAGCATTTCTTATACAGTTTGAGCAGAGAGCCAAAAGATAAATACATATATGACTAAATTACAACAAAGTTATATACTATTAAATGCACTAGAAATAATATTACAAATAAATGGGTAAATACATCAATCAAATGTGCTTTTTTAAAAATTAATTCACCTTTTTACCTGAATTTAATAAAAAATATTTTAATGTATTTATTATTTTCCCTCTGCATTTTCTTTCCTCACACTTATTTATCTTTTTATAATTTCTTTTTGCATTTCTTTATCCTTGTGGGGTCGTTACAGATCCACTGTACAAGGATCACTTCCACAAAATAATACATGATAAATATAGAAATATGAATGAACAAATAAATAAAGTTAATTGGCAAGTAAAAAAAGCGGTATTAATACAAAAGGAAATAAAGACAGAAGCAAATAATATAGCTATTACATATCAATATTCGTACAGGGCATCCTTATTAACTTCTTGAGTCATTTATATCTTTATTTTTATTTTATTTTAGCAGTCTTGGTCCTCAGAACCGATAAAACTTGACCAACAAGTAACTCAAAAGGAACTGTGTGAGACAAAAGTTAAAGTGTTTCATTTTGAGAATAACATTTTCTTTCTCGCGTCCGTTGAGAAAAGGGGTCAATTGCACCGGTGTGTATATCTAATGTTCATATAATGAGGTGGGATGGTAAAAACAATATAATTTAATAGTCAAATTTCGCCAGTAACAATCCGGTGGAGCTGTTTCCTCACACTTCTGAAAACACAGCTGCACAATGAGAGCCTGTTGAGTGACAGACCACGATTATAACGAAAGCAGCCAGTTACATTTTTATGCTTTCACATTCGGGTTCCTGCCTTTGTCCAAAACACACACACACACACACACACACACGCACGCGCGCGCGCACGCGCACACACTGGAACAAGAAAGCAAAGGAACTTAATGAATGAACCTGAATTCCCCGTTTCATTCAAAATGGCAACTGCTGAATATCCAACCTTGTACTCCGTCCAGCACATCTGTTACCATTAAAGATATTGGACGTTCATTGTCAGATATATTAAACAAGAATTCAATGCATGGGGTTATCGCCGCTGCATCAAACCAGCAACGTTTCATTTGAAAAGGATCCCAAAACGCAGACCTCGCGGGATCGCGGCACATGAAAACAACAAGAAGTATCAGCTTGGACCAAGTATCTGCTGACCTGAAGCTTATTTAGTCCAAAACAAATGCCAGTTTCGCTTTGCTCGGAGTCAAACGATAAGGTTACTAATTTGTTGAAGTTCACAGGACTTTTGAAAGTTCAGGCGAGGGGCTGCACCCCCTGCCAAGAGACTCGCTTCAGTTTGTGGTGAGGTTGAAACCCAACGCTGCTATTATCGCTGACACAAGTGTTCGTCGCCGTTGCCCAATCGCCTTCAGTTCCATGAGCTATTTCAATGATTCGCTGAAATATCAATGAGAATTTCAGACTTTGACCGCGTGCAGGATGCGAGGTTCAACTTCAAACCGACCGTCCAACCACGGAGCACTTGGACCGAGTGGCCACTTAGCTCCGACATCCAAGTGTGGCTACTCGATCCCCTTCTGGTGCTGGTTTTACAGAACCAAGATAGTTTTCAGTCTCCAGTGGTCATTTCAGCTCGGTCCAAAACCACAGTCTGATTCCAGTGAGCTGCAAAGTTTATCTTTCACTCTCAAAGGCGTAGCAGTGCTGCTGGGAGGAGGGCTGGTTTGTAGCTCAGCAGGTCTCCTGCTGGAGGTCGGGTTTCGAGGCCAGCAGGCTTGTAAACATGCTTGTTAATGGATGCAATTAGAACCGCTAACACGTTTATAGCTCAACAGGATTGATTCCTTGAAAAAAGTCATCTTAATAGAAATGTTTTGGCCGCGGGGCGTCCCACGAGGCTAGTATCAGTTCTCACCTTTTAAAATTTTAATAAACAAGCTATTTTACACGAAGCAGGAGCTTGTAAATGTAAAACATAAGATAAAACATTTTAAAGCTGGGGCACCCTGGTGGACTGGGGGTCAAAGTGCAGAAACAAACTGCACCATCCAAGAAACTGGGGAAAGTAAGAAAAAACCTGTCCTGTGTATGAAATGTTCTGTTTTTCCAGGGCTTAAACACAGTATGTTTAATTTACTCTTACGTTACATTTATTGCCAGAAAGTTACTCTCAATACTTGAGTACATTTACTATCAGATACTTTCAGACTTATAACTCAAGCACTATTCGTATGGGTGACTTTCACTTTCACCAAAGTAATATTCTAATGCAATATCTCTACTTTTAGAGATATCTAAAATGGTTTCGGTTACTTTTCACAACTCTGTTTGCACCTTTATTCCTGTTTACAATCATTTACATGATGCGTTAATAAATTAAAAGAAAATATATTATCAGGTGTGTTGTGAAAAGCTGATAAACTGGACCAGATTTCACCAGAATGGGCTTGTTTGTTTAGAAATGCAAACTGGTGCCATGACAATAAATTCTACAAACACAAAGCTTCTAACAACACATACATTTATGAGTGTGAGTGATAACTTACACTTATAGTGTGCTCTGAATGCATAGCCCACCTCTCCGTGAACTGACCGATCCTTCAACCCACTCCAGATCACTATCACCCACTCCTTCAGACCACATTTCACTCTCTGTCTCTTTTTGTCTATAAACCTGACAAAGTCGAGTTTATAATCCAGATCCCAGTACAACAGACTCTGCTGAGACCTAACCTGCCAACCCCTGACTCCTTCATGACCCATAAAAATGCAGCCAGTCTTTCGAGGTTGTGTATTCACTCTCCATCATCCAGACAATGCCTGGGGATGCCCACACAGTCTGTGCACTCAAGACCTTTGCACATGATGTAAGTGAGTATGTGTTCATAGATATGTGTTGCGTGCAGACTGCGCTCTAACCTCTGTAGGTGTGTAGCTCCTGGCTGTGTATCCCTGGTGAAGAGGTGGCCGGTTCTCCAGGGGTTGGGAAGAGGTGTTGACAGGATGGAAAGCTGATCGCGGGGCTTGATTCTGGGTTTGGCTGTGGGAGAACGCCTGAGGCTTGGGCTGGAAGCTGTGGAAGTCTTGATTGTTTTCTTTGATGCCAGAACTGCCATAAAAGTCCTGATAGGCTGTCAGCTGAGCATCTTCCTCCCTGAGCCTCTCTCGCTCTCTCTCAAGCTCTTTCTCTCTCTCTTTTTTGAGACGTTCCTTCTCTCTGGTCATTTCCATCTCTTTTTCCCTCTCCAACTCGAGCTCCCTCTCTCGTTCCCTCTCCCACTGCCTCGCCCTCTCCTCTCGCTCCCTCTCCTGCTGAATCTCCATCAGCCTTGCCCTCTCCATTTCCAATTCCCTCTCCTGTCTCTCTTTCTCCTGCTGCCTCTCCCGTTTTTTCAACCTCTCTTCCCTCTCCCGAGCCCTCTCCTCCCTTTCTCTCGCTTGTTCCTTCTCCTTCTCTTTCTGCCTCTCTCTGCTGGTACTCACAGACATACTCCTGGCCTCCAAAGTGTTTGGATGCAGGGTGCTTTCCTGTGGAATTCCCCCCTGGTAGGAGTATCTTCTTTGGGTTGGGTGCTGACCGAGCTCCACTCCTTGGAGCTCAGGATGGTGAGGGGCTTTCTTCTGCCTGCGACTGGACAGACTAGGGACACTGAACCCAGACATACCCTTGCTTGTCTCCTCAAAAAACTTCATTCTATCTGCAAAGGGAAGGATATCTGACTCCTCCATCCGAGAACAAGAGGAGGAGCGACCGTATGAGGAGGTGGATGAGGAGGTGAAGGCACAAACCCCATGCCGGGACCCCGTGACTCCCAACACCTTCTCAGCCACGACTCCACATCGTCGTTCTGGCTCAGGTTCTGGTTGTAGTTTGTGCTCGGGGGTCCAACGCCAGCGTCGGGCTTTGCCAGCTGGAGCTGGCTCCTCCACAACTCTGATGCCAACACCAAAATCAGGCAGTCCTGGGTCCAGAATTTGGACAGACCTGGATAGGTTGGTTGTTGACTGAGGCTGAGTCTGCAGGACATCATGGTTTGATTCAGTTGAGGTTTTCTCAACTGGTGCTGTGGTGCTAGCATCTTGGCAAATAATAGGTGAGGCAAATGCAACTTTGGTATTCATTTCCTGGGCCTGCAGGATTGGGTCTGCCCCCTCCTCATTGAGATCTGGATCCTCTTCCTCTTGGACAGTTTCCCCACTACAGAGCAGCCCTCCTGGGCCACGACTCCTCTGGAGTTGAGCCTTTTTCCTCTGGATTTCATTGCGGAGGTTGGTAGCAAAACGATCACTACGACGACGGTTTCGACGATGGTTCCTGGACTTTTTCACATCCGTCTCTCCTTCTACATTCTCTTTTTTACCTTCACTTCTTTCTCTGTCCACTGCTTTATGCTCTTCTAGGAGGGTGTCCACACTGGCAGCAGCAGTGAGAGGCTCAAAATCTCTCTCTAGTATCTGATCTGAGCTCAACCTTCCCTGGGCAGAGGATCCACTAGGGTCCCCTGGTACACTCACAGAGCGGCCCCAAGGGTGGTGATGCTCAACTGGTTGAAGGCAACCACCATTTACACCTATCCCTTCAAGTCTATCGCCTGAACCTCCATCATCATCCCCTTCCAAGAACACAGATCCTGGGGTGGAGCAACGGCTGCCTCCACATTTGTTTGATTGGGCGTGGAGGGAGTTGTGAGAAGCTTCTTGGTCTTCCCTCATGGTCTGTAGTGATGAATGGGACCACTGGCTGCTACAAGCGGACACGGAGCGATCAGGAGGGTTTAAAGGATTGTAAGGCTCCGATGTAGAGCCATCACTGTTAAACTGCAACAAGTGGAGTTGGGTAGCCAGGAGCTTCTCGGGGGCGCTGTGCCGGTGCAGCCCTGTAGAGGAGTGCTTGTTCTGAGAGTGCATGTTAGAAGACTGTTCTTGAATCTCTATGCAGGATTCTGCAGGTAAGGAGCAAGGACGAGAGGAGGTGATGGGGTCTAGGGACGCTGACACTGGGTCAGAGAGGTGATCTGAGGTGGTCTCTGAATTGCAGTCTTTATTAGCACTAGTATCACATCTGATATGTCTGACGTCTGAAGTCTGTCTTTGGAGAAAGTGCGATTCTAAGGTATCTTCTTTGACATTCCCAGTTTTGTCATCATCTTCTGGTACAGGGAAGCCATTTTGGATTCCTGATTCAACATTTAAAGAGGACTTGTTTTCATCATAGTAACAAGAAACACTGGAAATTTCAATCGGAGCGGAAACGCAACGCTTGTTGGCGACATTGGGACGATTCCGGGTTGCCCTAAAACTGTCCTTCCTGGTTGGAGGCTGAGGCGGGTTCTTCTTTCTCTCACCGCCTCTTTCTCCATTTCTTATGATCTCAAAGTCTCCTCCCCTTCGCTCCTCCTCATAACAGCAGGAGGAAGGTCTTTCTTTTACCTGAACAGGTCTTGGTCTCGGCCTGGTCAGCGATCTGGATTTGAGCACAATAAGCTGTGCTTCATCCGGGGCATTGCCAGATGAGCTCCCCAGGGTTGAGGTATCGGCACCAGGGTAGCCTCGACAAGCCGGTCCCAGGCTCTGGAGGAGGTTATCCATGGAGCCGGCTTCACCGGGCCTTAGTGGCACTGTTGCGTAGTCGGATGTGTTTGAGCTGGCGGAGAAAGAGCTGTAGGCAGAGTCTCTCTTGTTGTTGAAGAGGGTGGGGTCCACAGGTGAATTATGGGAGTCGGAGTATGGCTGTGCGGTGGGTGTTGGTGTGTCCAAGCTCTCCATGGAGCCCAGGGAACTGCTTCTGTCAGTGGAGGAGTAAGGTCTGGACAGCTGACCCCACTGCAAGGACAAGTCACTGCAGAGATAAAAAAAAAAGACGAAGAAGAATGTTTCAGAAACAGACATCAAATATTCCTTTCAGATGTTTAGCTCTTCCTCAGACAAAAGAAAATATCACCATAGTCTTCGGGAATTTTTCATGGGCATTCGTCATTGCTCTCTGACATTTCAATGACTATTAATTGAAAGTCAAAGCAACATTTAATGTCCCTTGAGTGAAACAAATGTGGTCTCTCTTCAGCCAGTACCATGTAAATCCTTGATTGACAACATGGTTAACCCTTTAGAATCAACATACAATAAGTCGTCTTTAACTTTCAAGTGGAAAGCTGCAATTTCCCCCGGAGACATATGCACTATATCGTTCAAGGATACAACTTTTGAACTGTACAGCTGGGGAATCTGTTTTCTATCAGTCCCGAGCTGAAGATCCACAGCAGCCCCATGTGTTTTTAAAGACCCTCGGAGGAAGCCTCTTAAGGCGAAGAGGGATTTCCTCCTCATCAACTCCCACTGCCCGCAGTCAAACTCTCTAAGTCATCCCTTGATTCCTCTCTTCCTATTTCATTCCTTTCTTCCTCTTGTGGATTCCTCCTGTCCCATCTTCTTTACATCAAACATGGATTCATTCCAAAATGTAAATCACTCTTTGAAAATTGAAAACAAATTTGTTTCCTTTAACTAGACATTAAGTCAGTTAAGCTTTATATAGATTACATGCCATGTTTCCAGAAGAGCTTGCTCATGTTTTAGTTAGTACTCACTGATACTTGAAAGAAAGACAGTAATTCTTAAGTCAAGTCAATTATGGTTTATCATAAATTATCCTCAGAGGGCGTTACAATCTGTGCAACATATGGCACCAACTATCCCGAGAAGCTCTGTTCACATAAGGGAAGACTTCCCAAAAACGGGGATAAACCTTCAAACCTCAAGAGAAACAGAGGAGGGATCCCTCTTCCATAACAAACAGACACGCAGTAAATGTCGTACATTCATCAAGTAGTGTGGTTGCTCAACACAACTGAAGTGCACGCCAGGAAACCACAATGTCCCTGGTTTGAATCTGACCTGTGACCTCTGTTGCACATCACTATCCCATTTCTGTTTTGTCTCCTAAGAACAGGCACAACAAACAAAACAAAAAAAGAATTTCACCACAATCCTAACTTGTCAGGGAAACCCACATAAGATACAATGACACAGAGTTGTTCCAGCAGAAAAACAGTTGAGGGAATGGAGGTAGAAAAGACACATATTGCTATCTATAGGAGCACCCAGGGTTTTTGTGCTTGGTGGAAATCCAATCAGTAAAGCCTGCAAGCAAAATATCTGCAGACATTTTCATTTTATTGTGGTATTTCTTTTTCCTATAAAAAGAAAAGAGCTGACACTCACCCTTTGTATTATCTTTGCTTTTTTTATTCAAACAACAGGGAAAGTTGCCAAGGAGACAGAGGCGAGGTTACAGGAGAGAGAAATTTCCTAAAAGGCTTTGATCCCAAAGCAGCAGACTATCTTCAGGCTGTTTCTGTGGAATTTATGGTTTTAAGATCCATGCACAGATCTGCAGACCGATGGGGGTTTGCTCCTCAGCTTACTCCTATCAAAATATAATTTCTCATGCTCATGTGGTCAAGATGTTTTGGCGGTGTACAGACTGTGGTTTTTGCATGTTTTAGCCCATTTATTACAACTCACGTATGCTCTATATCACACCTTCTGTCCAAGTTGTGCTTTTGAGTTTCAGAAAAGAACTGATTTGTTTGGCAGACGGCGGTTTTCATTTGTTGCTGCAAAATATGAGAGTCGACTGGCCGATTCCTAAAACCTGCTGAGTTTTGGAACTCGTCTCAGTGAACATCTCTGTTACCTTATTGTTCTGAGGTAATGACGTGGAGACTTTTCAAATCTATCTACACCTAAACCGCACAACTACCAACAGACATGGTACACAGCAGGTGGTAAGGGCTTGGATCGCCAACTGGAAAAAGTTGGAACTGCCCTGGGAACCTAAACTGCAACGATTAGTTTTCGACTATCAATTAATCATACACAGTATTTTCTTTTTAAGAAAAACAAAAAATTCTTCCATTTTAGCTTTTAAATTGGAATATTTTCTGGTTTCTTTCTTCCTTTAAGACATTAAATTGACTATCTTTGTGTTTTGGACAAAACAAGACATCTAAGGACGTCATTTTGGATTTTGGGAAACAAATATATATTTTCCCATTTTCTGACCCCAAAACAACTAATTGATGAATCGAGAAAAAATAATGGGCAGATTAATCGGTCGGTCCTGAATTATAACTTAACCTTATGGATTTGTATTGTTGTTGTCAAAAATGTTAAAAAATAAACCTGTATCTTTTAGTTTACCATAATTAATACTATGTGTAGTGTTGTTATTGGGAACTTGAAGTTGAAAGGTTACATATAAATGTACATTTAGTGCCGCATCCTACAGAAATGAATGGCAAACAATGTCCACTGGGAAACTTATACAAAACACACTCCAATGTCTGAAATGTTAAGTATGATTTGTAGTTAAAGAGCAGCGCTGACACTGTCCTTAGACATTACTGTGACATTTTGAAGGACAACAGTCATCTATAACAAATATACACTGTGGGAAAATAAAAAACAGTTTCACTATCTGCCTGAGAAAATTGTCTTTAAAGGAAGTGAGCAATGAATGAGAGAGGAGAGGCTGCTGTATAGATTTGACCTGGGTGACAGAGAGAGGAAGAGAGGAAATGAGACGAGAGCGGGACAGGAAATGACAGTCACTCCTGCCCAATCATGTGGAACATGTGAGGGTGACGGCTGACACAGATAAAACAGCACACACACACACACACACACACACACACACACACACAGGTATACAAACACTGTGTGTGCTCAGACTGCTGGGATTAACTCTCAGTCTCTCAATTAATACACACACACACACACACACATATTTTGTTCATCAGCTGACGGCTATTGTGTGAGAGCAGATGAACTCTCCTCAAACACTTCCATGTGTTTTGTTTGTTGCTTATAAATTATAAAACACACACACACACACACACATACACACGGACTGTACAAAATGTCCCTCTCCTTCACACAAACACAGTTTATTGAATGTCTTCCTCTCTTTGTCCACATGTTCTGGGAGTCACATGCCATTGTCTAAAGTTATGCCGGGAGCTGCCTCCTCATCAGATCGTGTGTGTTTGTGTGTGTGTGTGTGTGTGTGTGTATGATGAGATCAGGCCGGAGAAACTGTGGGAATAAGAGACCCACACACACACACACACACACATACATGTGCACACACACAGTGCTATCTAATCCACGTGGGACTATTAAATCTAATAGTGGTTCATTATATCACTGATTCTTATCCACAGCAGAACAGTACAGCACTGACGTACCGTGAAGCTGACAAAGACTCAAAGGGTTATTTTTATTGTGAGTCAATACACTGACTGTGGTCACTTCCTCTTTCCTCTATAAAGGATTACATTTTAGCTTTGTGAGCTCATTCTGCGACACAAAGACTGCTGTACTTCTTTTATCTAACCTGACGGGAACAATTCAGCCTTTTGTTCCAATTGTTTCACCGCGAAATAAAAATATCCGTTATGACATTCAGAACTGAAACATTACCATGTGTAATCATTCAATAAATAGAAAGTAAGTGAAACGAAAGGGTTTACCCAGTTTTTCTCTTGTGACTGTTCGCCTCCTTCGACCTAATTGTATCCATCAATATTAGCCGTATACAGAAGAGCGCATTCTTGATGTCTGTAATGTAGTTTTATATCATAAATGTTGTAATGGTTTCTTGGTCTTGACTGCCATCTTTTTTTGTCTTGGACATTAGACATTTTAATGTTGAAATGTTACAGATTATATCTTTAATTACACGTCTATTGTTGTGCTCATGTTATGTGTCTTTGCATTTAGCATTACCCAGTCATTTTGACTTGTTTGAACTTAATTTAACAAATCTGTTACTAAAAGCCAAACTTAAAGGATTTCAACACAATGTCTTTTGTCAACGCAACCTTACCCTACCCTAAAATGTTCAGTAAACTATACAATCAGTATAATGGAAAGCTTAAAGATGATTTTTACTCATGGAGGCAACATCTAGAGGTATATACTTAATCAAAATGTATTTGAAAATCCCCCAAAGTGTAACTATGCATCGTGATACCACATGGGAATCAATAAAACAACTTTATTCAACCCCTCTAAGCCTTTTAGATGCCATTGTTTAACATATTTTAAGGCTGTTACGGATCGACAGTTGCATCAGTGATGCTCATTAGCTCGGACTTGCTATAATACTATAAAAGCTGTCAACAAATGCACATCTGAGAGAAGAATTAAGGGCACTGTGTCACTCTTCTTCGTTACATTAAGCAGAAAAACATCCACCTGGCCCCCTGAAGACAGACAAAGAACAGGTCTCTGTCTGTGTGTCCGATTGGTTATCACTTCAGAATGTTTAAATAGAGGCCGAAAATAGACCAATGGGCTTCCTGCGTGGGCAGTGTTGACATTAACACACGGTGATGTCACCTGTTTCCTGATGACTGCCGGCTTTTGCTGGGCGAGTCACAAGGGCCTAAAATCCCCCGACAGTGACGTTGAGCCGGAGTTCAACGGAGTCATCGGCTCGCTGTGAGCGATTGTAACCTTCAGTATGACACACGCTCGCTGTGAGCTTTAATCTGCATGTTAGGAAAGCCCTCAAACAGAAACACCTTCATCAGCTGGAATAAGAGGGGAAACAAATCTTCATCCACTTCTCACCTGTTGTCAGTTGTGTGCCAGGGTAGTGTGTAAGGGCCGGGGTGGAGCTGCATGGCAGACAGAGGGGGAGGAGGGGGGAGAGGAGGGGAGTCGGCAGGGGGGAGGCAGGGCGGAGGAGGAGGAGACGGAGGAGGGGGAGGGGGAGGGAGCGGCAGCTCCGATAGCTTTGCCAGGTGCCAGGAGGGAGGCCTGTAGAGAGGAACGCTGCGCCTGTGGAGAGGAGAGGGAGAGAGTCAGGTGAGAAGCAGCAACAGACCATCATGATGCATATGTCCAACATTAATTTATGATTAACTTCTTTTTTTGTGCCTTTATTTAGGATAGCTGAAGATATGACAGGAGGGTTGACAGATATAATCATAGATTTACCATCTTTTGGCTCTGACAATAACCGAGAACTGATTTATGATCTAAATCTGTGAAGTTAAACCCTGACAAGAAGCTGCTGTGCTGGTGTATCTGCTGCATGAACTCGTTCAGTCTAAATATATATATGTGCATCATAGACAAAGGTCGTCATCCTTTTCCCCTGACGGCTGATGTCATTTCCTTTTCCATTCTCCAACATCCTCTTGTTCCACCACAGGATCATTTTAATATGGTTTTCTATCCAAATACAATGAGTTACCCAGGCAAGATGGCTAACATGACATCTTTATACGCGACCACAGTTGTAAGTGTCTTCGTAGATCAGAGCTCACATAAAACTGACAGCAGTGATACCTCGTCGACCCAAATTCTGTGGAAACACATTCCTTAAAAGTAGTTTGGGCTGCCATTAAAAACTCATCTATGTACAGTAAAGTCTCCAGTCTGATCTGAGGCCAGACATTCCAGTGTATCCCATGATATTTGCTAATACCCTTATACAGACTTCCGATCCCATATGTTGGCCAGATTCAATTCAACCCCCTGCAGACAGTGTGTGTGTGTGTGTGTGTGTGCACCAGACAGAAAGACAAACAGAAAGAGTGTCAAAAAAAGAGAGAGAAACAAGGATAGAAAAGAAAGAAAGCACAGTCAGGTATAAACGATCCTTTCTCAGAGTCTGAATGGTCCATTATGTGGATATCTTTCAGATTAATACACAGTTGGGAATACTGCTGCTGGAAGGAAATGATGTGCAGAGCATGAAAACAATGAAAGCTGCTGACCTGACATTACTCAACTTGACTTTGACTGACGTGAGACTTTACTTGCACTTGTCAAAACTGACCTGAACGTTGATTTGGGCTTGTCTCAACAGACCTGTATTGATTGACTTTAAATCTAAAACGACTCAAAACTGACCTGAGACTTTACTCTTCTCACTTAAACAAGTCTCTAACCTGAGTTGGATTTTACTTGACTGACCTGAGACCTGAACTTGATTTTGACTTGGCTCAGCTGACTTGAGGCTTGAAAAAAAAACAACCCTGACTTAGACGGACTTCAGTTTGGTCTTGGACCTGTCTTCAGTGAGATTTACCATGATTTGAAACATAACAAAACTTGCAACTTTAGTCAGACTTGTCTTAACTGATGTGAGACTTGACTAGAGACTCACCAAGTCTCTGACTTGACTTGGATTTTGCTGGACTGACTTAAGACTTGGCTTCACTTGCACTCGTTTGTCTTAAAACTTAACAAGACTTGACTTGGGCTTGTCTCAACTGACTTGAGACTTGGCTATACACACACTTGACTTCAAGTGGATTTGACTAACTTGAAATCTAACAAGTAAGTCAAGCCTGATTGGACTTTTTTGCCTTTAGACCTGACAAGACTCAGCTGACTTGAACTTGTCTCCATTGACTTGATATGGAGTTGGATTTGAACTTGTCTTATATGATTTGCCCCTTGACCTGTCTCAAACCTAACTTGGACTTGTCTTGATTGACCTAACACTTGACGAGAGTCAAACCTCAGTTGGATTTGTCTCTGTTGAATTGGACTCTCCCCAAAAATACTAGAAAGCAGCTCTGAAAACAACCAATGTAACATCTGACGGGGCAGAATCGCTGACATTTATAAAAAAGGTTTGCTGCCCACCGAAAGTCCCCTCAACGTGTTTTCGGTTCAGTTTCTCAGAACAAACATGTAAAACGAGACTATTCTTGGTATTTCAGACAAACATTTAGAGGTACAATTTTGGGAGAGGAATGCGGATCCTGGCACCACGGAGGAGAAGGACCATTTCTGAGTATTATTGTTTATGATAAAGAAGGAGCAGGAGAACCATTTCCAAAATAAACACTCTTGTTTCCTGGTGCTGGGCTCCTTAAGAGGGATTTCAATCTGAGCCCACTGATTGTTCAACTCCACTGACAATGTCCTTAAATTATCCCCTGAGAAAGTTTATGTAGAGCCTGTGTGGGTTTCTTTATGTGTGCCTACATGTGTGTGTGCATGAATATGTGTGGGAACTATCCAAACTCGACCAGACAAAATACCATTATCGAACCTACTACAAACATTAGCAGACCCCCCCCCCCCCCACCCTCCCAAGTCACTAGCGCCTTCACTTTTCTCCAAGTTTAGCTTTCAGAGATTGATGACTGAGAAAATTAAAATAAACGATGTGACGCTAAAGTCAGATGGAGACAGAATTTATGGTGAAGGCAGAAAAAAAACGTTATATAGAAAGCTGCTGTGCTGTTTTGTAGCCATGCAGGGGAGAAAGGGAAAGTTCTTCCAAGCCACATAACCGATCACTGTTTTTCCAAAATGCTCTGAGCAGTGCTTAAGAGGGGGGTCAGCGATCATGTGTCCCAAACATTTGGGGATTTACAGCAACATGAACTGCACAGGACCAAAGCTGTGATAGCGGGATGCGGTAAATATTTCACGTCAGTGAAATACTACAACTATTCGGCAGTTTATAACATTTTAAGTGCTATTCTGCTCATTTTTAATGGTTCACTGTTATTTGATTTACTAGAGAATGACTAGAGATTTATTAAATAAAATCTGAAATAAGAAAAGGCTGGTGTCTTGCATCTATAAATCTAAGTAAGGATGATGGAGTGACATGCAGGTCAAAAGATGTCCAAGTCTAGACCAGCTACATTGGTCAAAAAGTGAACTGATTAAAAAATATCAACCTTTTGTTTCAAAATGCTTCCATGAAATCATGTTGAATTATGTAGTCTTGAGCCTGACTAATGCACGATCTTTGGCAATGGCAATACCCAAAAATGTATATATTTCTGCATTTTTCTGTAAAAAAACAATACATATATCAGCAAACAGATTTCCTGGTCATGCTCTAATGTAGTCATTGAAATGCTGTTGCAACAAGTTTAAGTTCAAGTTTGTCAATAAAACTATAGGGACAATTTGAAGCAACTAAATGTATCTTCCTGTAGAAAGTTAGATGATTGTTGAGTCTTATCCCCGGGTCTTCAGATACCGATGCTTTGTGTTGGCGGCTCAGGTCGACACCAACCCAAATTGTCAGTAAGTGGTGACCTTGTGATGAGACTCAACAATCAACTAGCTTTCTCCGGGAAGTTACATTTTGTTGCTTTAAATTGAATATTGTTCCACCTTTATCGTTCATTGATTAAAAGTTTAGTCAAAAAACCATCGAGAAGTCCGATCAGAAGTTCCAAGACAACAAGTTGATGTTGCTTGTTTGGTCCAACCTACAGTCCAAAACGAAACAAAAGAAGGACTTACAAATAACCTCCAAAACAAACTCCCTAATTGTTTTAGGCATTGTTAAGTTTTAGGGATCCAGAGTGTTCTGTGTTGGTTTAAGAGTGAGCTGCTCAATATCAAGTATGTTGTCTAAGAAGTCGTGAGAGAGACTGTTCCTCCACTGGACTGCCTTGGTTTGACCTCAAGGGCAGATAAGCACTCCCCACGAAAAGGATGCAGTACTGTACTTGGTATGACAAGTTGGTATAACTCACACTCATTGTAGTTATCTCAAGGACTTGAGTGGAAAAATGTGCTTCAACCATGCAGTTCCCACAATGTCCCAGAAAAAGACCTTCAGTTCTCTGCATGAAAAATCTTTCTTGGGGAGTAAAGTGTTAAAAAGGTTTCCAAAGCCTTTGTCAGTGACAGCTATGGAGGCTCCATAAAGTCTGTGGCCCTTTTTCTTTACAGGACACAGGAAACATACCAACATACTTGCTATTACAAGTAGAACCCACCGAAGCCACTATCAGCAGCACGAGTTGATAATAACATAATCTAAACAACTCCCCCTTTTCCTGTTTCTGGCACTGTAACACAGTTGGCTACCTGCGTCTGCTAGAAAAACAAATAGGAATCACATGAATCATGTTTTTTTTGAAGAATTCGCCCAGTTACAGGAGGCAACAGCGTGTCCTTGACATGGAAACGGAGATAATGAGTAAATCAACTGCCATACTGGTGACCGAGACCAACCAGGAAATCCAATCAGGTTAGCAAGACATGGTAAGCTTCTATTTATAAATACATTTTCAGGGTGTTGCAGAGGTTTTTTCACTTCATCTTAACCTAGAAACAACTGGCAGGAAAGCAGAAGAAGAACTGTTGAGTGTTGAGCTTTGACAGCAGTCAAAGGCCAAGAAATTATGAAGTCTCTGTCTTGCAGATCTGAATGAGCCTCTATGAAAGGGTCCGCTGGAATGTCCCACTTAATGGTCAGAAACTGCCTGAAACAGCTGACTGATACCGCAAAGGTCAGCGCGCATAATCTGAGTCACACACACAGTCTCAATACAGTACAGAACGAATGCCAGACAGACCAGTAGATTCAGACTCTACAGTGTCACTGATAAGGTTGTAATACATGACTTTGAGAAGGAAGGAGGGAATTGGAAACAAGGCAGCCGTGATTGTAAAGAAGAAGACAAAAGGCTTGTTTGTGAAAAACACCCGTCATGTGCTCAACAACCCTCACCGGGAAGATAAAAGCAAGGCTACTGTTGACTTTACGAGGAGCCAATGACTAAGATGCTTCAAGGTTCATTATGGTTGCCAAAGAAAATATGAGCTGTGGTCCATTTGTGCTACACAAGATCAAATATTTTTACGGCGGATTGAGGAGGAGGTGTTGAGCTGGAAAGAAGCTGCTTTGTAGTCTGGTGATACGGCAGATGCCAGAGAATAAAGTTCCAGAAGTTGAATATTTCAAAGGAACCAGAGATAAGATAAGACAATGTGGTACCTCAGAGGTTAGATTCCTAAAGATGCAAGAGTTTCCAACCTACCAGTCGCTGCAGGCTGAAGCATCCACCGTCAAACTGATCCCTGCAGCATCCCTAGACAGTTCAAAAAGTTAAGAGTCTACTGAGGAAGTCTCTCAAAGTTTTCCGAGAAGAATCGCCACCTCATAAAAGTGTCACAGCTCCTTTAAATCGCCCTCAAGCCGGTTGAGGTCTGGTCGGAGAAGGAGGTCGCGTCCGTAGCAACTGAGACTTTGCTCAAAGCGTCTGAGAGCTGATGTCCATCTGAAGGCGTAAAGTGTCTGGCAGGTCTGTGACCAAGAGGGAAAAACCAACCGACGATCCTCACATCCCCTCTCCCTCCTTTTCCTCTCTTCCTCCTCCCTCGCTTCTCTCACTGGAAGACAAAACATGGCTATTTCTCCCTCCTGCACTCTGCACTTCTCTCTCTCGCCTCTCTCTCTCTCTCTCTCTCTCCCTCTCTCTCTCTCTCCCCATCTCATTCTCTCCCTGCCTCTCTCACCCCCTCTCAGGGCAGGATGTGTGATTCAGTCGGAGAGGAAGTATTGTGGAGAACAGATAAAGTGGTGGACGGCTGCTAAAATAATACCCAGAGTTCCACACTGTTATTGTTCGACGGGGGGAAAAAATGCAGAGGTACTTCCTCCTTGCGAGACTAAGTGTGTGTTAGCGCGCACGTGTGTTTGCAGAGCATGAAAAAGTGATCGAGAAAGAGAGCAAAGAAAGCAGAGACTGTTGGACAGACAAGGGGGCTTTTTCACTTTGGCAGAGAGACGAGAAAAACAAAATGTGGTGAAAGAAGGGGAATGTAAGATGATGGGAGGTCTGCAGGAGAATAACAATGAGTGCCGAGGCAGACAATATATGACTTTATCACTCCTCTTATCTGAAGTATGTGTCATTTAGCAGGCATTTCCGTTAAAGTCTTTCACTATCAACAAATTATGGTTTTGACATTTGTAATTTATTGTCACTTGCAACGGATAACGGATGACAGAACGACACCTATGTCAGCTGTTCTTCCCAACAGCAAGCTATTGTTTTATTTTTCTGGGAATTTTGCAGGAATACAATCAAGACACAGAATGCAGAGGTAAAACAATAATGTGCCCACTCCCTAAGTCTTTTTGTACATGCAATATGCAGTCTAGTATGAGTAGTGTTTGGGTCTACCTGTAGAGGAAACGTATCTACTGTATTATCAAGGGTTGCAGTTTTATGGTATACCATTTCCAGTACATAACATGTTGGTAAAAGGTATAATAAAGCATTCATTTATTCAAGAAACTAGGGGTGCAGCAACCAAAAAACTATGGGTGCAGAAACTGAAATACTAGGGGTGCAGCACACAAAACATTTGGGGTGCAGCAACCAAAAAACTAGGGGTGCAACAACCAAAAAACTAGGGGTGCAACAACCAAAAAACTAGGGGTGCAGCAACCAAAAAACTAGGGGTGCAACAACCAAAAAACTAGGGGTGCAGCAACCAAAAAAAAAAACTAGGGGTGCTGCAAACAAAAAACTAGGGCTGCGGCAAAGGGTAGTCATCCCATCAGTATGTGCCGATGAGATGACCTTAAAACAGTTCATTTACTCTTCAGTAAGGAGGATTTATTTGTTTCTTTGACACAAAAGAGAAACTAGATAACAAAAAAAAAACAAAAGAAAGAAAACATTGGTATTGGTTGTTGGTGAAATTGTTATTTTAAACATTGGTATCAGCCCAGAAGTTCTGAGATGGTTATCATAACGGGAAAATCTCACGACGTGGAAGTAAATGTGGTTCATCGTCTCTCGTCCCATTGCAAGATATTCATGTTTTCTTTCACATGGTTGCTGATAAATAAGTAGTAAGTAAATATAATGTTTAATAGGCCTTTCCCATGACCTACATACCAAGCATATAAATGCAACATCCCTGGTTGAGTCCACCCCCAGGTCCTTGTGTCACAAGTCCCTCTTTCCTGCTATTTACTAGCAGTTTTCTGCTGTATGCTACTAAATAAAATGTAAATCTTCTTCCAATTGGTTTTTGTCGTACACTGAATTTACAATTTCATGAAACAAAGCAGCAATTTACCACCTTAAAAACACTGGAGCTAGAAAATGTTTGATTTGGGTTTTTATTTTAACTTATTTATCATTTATTTCACAAAATGTTTTGAATACTGTCCTGAAAACCTCTTACAAAGCTTAGACTGGACTTTTACATAAATTATCTGATTACTGTAAGTTACAAGACTGAACATGTAAATTCATTTCTATCAATCATTGAGTGAAAGTTGCAGGTCAGTGTCTAAATGTTGCTTTTTTTGCTTTTGTGATCTTACCACTCACTCACACAGACGCAACACATACTTTTCCACTTCTTAGAATAAAAACAACCAACTGTTGTGTGACGTCTGACACATCAGCGACAGTATCAAGACAGAACGTCAACAATTCTGAATGGTAGTTCGTCAGACAACAGCAGAGTGTTTAGTTTTTGTCAATTTAATGTCTATTAGCCACAGCTGATAAAATCTGCATGTGACTTTTTTCCATTGAGAGTCGCAGAAGTCTAAAAAGTGAGGCGGCTGCATCAGTGTCGCTGTTCCTCGGTTCTGTTTTGACCAGACTTGAACCTTGTTGAGCAAACATGAGGAGGTGTGAGCGCCCGACGTTAACCGTGTTGAAGTTTAACCGACCGCAC